>NW_021680457.1:26291-83056 GCF_001412515.2 Diachasma alloeum | reverse complement strand
CGGGCGAATGGTGAATAGTCAGTGTGCGCCGCGAAAAAATTATTTTTCTTACTGCCCCTGAATTTCATGGCGGTTTTTAATTTTTTGTTTCACAGATTAAGGGATGAAAGAGGGTTAATTGATGGAGCATTTAATTCTCCGTCGAACTGCTTTTTTTCATCCCTTAATCTCAATTAGGTGGGGAGAAGTGAATTTTTAATTACCGGGAGTCACTGTGCGCCGCAAAACAATTATTTTTCTTACGCTGTTATTTCCATGACAGTTTCTTCCATTTTTCACAGAGATTAAGGGGTGAAAGAGGGTCAATTGGTGGGGAATTTAATTCTCCATCGAACTACTCGTTTTTCATCCCTTAATCTCAATTAGGAGGGGAGAAGTGAATTTTTAATTCGCGAGCGAATGGTGAAAAGTCACTGTGCGCCGAGAAGAAAATTATGTTTCTCACTGGCCCATGACTTTTGTCGAAGTTTGTATTTTTTTGTTACAGAGATTAAGGGATGCAACGGGGATCGATTGATGGGGAATTTAATTCTCCATCACAACGTCTGGGTTTCATTCCTTAATATTAATTAGCCAGCAAATGAATCACCTGAAAAACATTAAGAACATGTTGAGGACGAAGAGAGCATAAATTCCCCTCCGAAACTATCCCTGTGACAGCGGGACTGCTACTGCCGAGTTACTCGCGCATACACAGGCAGTTCGCCCAGCCGTCAGATTCGACCGTGGCGGCATCCCTCCGTTGGGGTCGAACTACTTTTGGCATGGGGTCAGTCCAACCCCGAGATCTGAGCCTCTACTTTAGTCAATCCTCTTTGGCATCAGTGATGAAATGTCTCAGTCAATATGCCTCCGTTTCTCAATATCAGATTTCGCAGATGGAGGAATGGTTGAGAAACAATAAAACGAAAACCACAAAAACCGAGTGAACTACTTTCCTGAAAACGATTTAAAATTGGGAAAAATCAATCGCACGACATTTTCTACCAATTAAAAATTGACTCGTTGGAGCCCCCACGAGTCAAGTGGCTCGTAAAAACTCCAGAAAAATCCAAATTATTCAGTCTTGAAGCAGCGACGGAGCAGTAATAATTCTGGTCAAAATAGTTCACTTAATCGGCGGATTTTTCAATCCTTCAATACAATACCATAATTCGCAGTTTTGAAATTACGCTGTATAGTTACCGAACTGATATTAGGCTACGAACAATTTGAATTATCCGGGAATCAAATTTCCTTAACCGAGCGGGGGGACTTTTCTTGCATTTAAAGCATTAGACTATTGCGAAGCGTTGTGGACAGTCTCCCTCAAAACTATTAACTTCAATTATCCTGTCAAATATTTCGAACTCAAAATACACTATACAAGTGGAAGAAAGTATTTTTGTGAGATTATACATGATAGCCTCTAGTGAATATAGTTGTTGATGAGGAAATTGCGAATTCAACCAAGGATCCATATAAAAAAATTGATACATAAATGAAACCGAAATGTGAGTAATCAAATTTTGTGAAACAATTAGAATCAGATCCTTCAGATTATTCCAAGGCTAGGAATTTCAAATTAACTACATATAACTTTTTGTGCAATACAGACTTATGCTTTTGTAAATTGCGCAGTTCTCAAAATAATAATGAAAATCGAATTTAATTGCCAAAACATCTGTAGATTTCTTGATTCGTTAATATTCCTAAGTGAAATTCTATCTCTAAACAAAATTTCCTTATTTCGTATATTTCCTGTCAAAATCGAGCTGCCATTAAATATTTTAATGAAAAGGTAAGAGTATGAAGCTAACTTCGTACAGTAAATTTTAATTTTAATCGTTTTAGCTATCTTTTTAATGAAACAATTGAAAAGATAGGCCTCCGGCGCTGATAATTTCTCCAGACATCACACATGAAACAGAATGAGGCGTTGAATTTTAAATTTAGACAAGTTCCTGCTACCCATTTAGTGAAAGAGATATAATGTTCTTTATTAACTGGAAGAATTTGGAATAGTATGAGAATTTTGATACGCAAGATTTCAACTTCTATGCGCAGCCCCGTGATATTTTCCTGTTGAATGACAGTGATCACGAGCTTTACCACTTTCATTCAAAGGATTTTTACACATGTAACATGTCACTGCTGGTCCAAAGTCCTCAATTTGCTGAGTTAATAAGTTTTCCTTCTTTAATTTGGTCGTCAAGTATTTATCTACTCTGTATGATAGCAGCTTCATCTCTGTTGAAAACCACTCAATGCAATGTGGACCTTGATGGGTTTTGACTTGTGATAATGAATCATCAAAAGCACATTTCACATAGGATTCGATACTATGAGGGATATCATGATCATTTTCTTTTGACTCTATTAAATATTCTAAATCTGCGTAAACGGCAAATGGGACAGTTTCTGCATGTTTTAAATGCTCAAAGTGCAAAATTTTATTTTTCTCTCCATTCGTACTTTATTCAAATTTTCCTATGATAGCTCTATCGGGATGAGTTAGCTTTTCTTCTTTTGTTATTATTGCTGCATATTTTTTTTATCAATTTCTCTAGAAGTTAGCTTTCTGATCGTTTTTCCAAATGTAACGTTTCAAATTCATTCAAGTAGTTATTAATAAAATTTTTCTATTACCATTTAATCAAAGTGTCGAGGGAGAGAGAGAACCATAAAAAAGACAATCAGGTATGTAGAGAAGAAAGGAATAATAAGACTAATGATGATAACATTCCATTAAGTTGAAAATCTGATAAAATGAGTTGAATATGAATCTTATATAATAGAATGATAAACGATCAATTATACATGATAGAAGGAAATAATTTGCAAAATAACCATTCGGAAATGTATTGCTAAGGGCAATTTGCCACTTGTTTCAAAGATATTGTTTTCGTCTTCTTCGCATATTCGACAGATATTATCATAAGGAATATTTTGATACCAAAAAACCTCTATGCGTCTTACAATCGATGTTTTTGAAAAGTTTTTGGAATGTTTTTCCATGTTTTGCAATGTTTGCAAATGTTTAAAAGTGTTTTGAAAATGTTTTTCAACTGTATGCAAATGGTTTTTAACGTTCTTAAATATTGGTTCCGAATGGAAACATTGTAATCATTCAAATTTAAGTTGTCGATTTTTCGTTATATATAAACCATTAAAAAGTCCAAAAGTGCAAATTTTAAACCATATCCGTACGTACGTCCGTATGTGCGTACGTATGTAAACAAATTGTGCTTCGATTCTTCGCTAATGAATCGATTGCATTGATTCTTTTTTTCCCTCCAATGTAGGTATTGTTGAGCCCTATCAATCGCCGTTAACTAAAATTCAATTGATTCATTACTTTTTAAAATTTTTAAATTTTTTAAAATATTTTGTTCCACGATAACTAAAAAAAAATGTTTTCAATTAATTGAATGATCGCTTAGAAAATTTGTTAGGATACGCTTTTGACCGAGTTCGAAGATGAAGGCAATATCAATAATCGTTATATATTTACAAGTTTGCAAATATTCTGTAATTTCTGAAAATCAGCATTCTGGGGATACCTTTGGATATCATGCTTCATTTGAATTCAATCATAGCTTAAAATACTTGTTTCAATGCAATCAATTCGACGTTAAAAAATGATTATGATAGCTTTATTAGTTCATTTGATAGTTCATGATGATTGTTGAACATTTCCAATTTTCCATATTTTTAATTATTATTTTCCCTGAATTTTTCTGAAAGTTAACTTTTTGATGATAATGAATGAATGGAACATCCGTATATTTTAAGAAACCTATCCATATTGGATTTATGATTCTTGATTTATCAAAAACGATTATATATTACTTCTATCAGAACTACTTTAAATGTCAATTTAGGGATTCAGCAAAACTTACATATACCGATACAGATAGCTTACTCTATCTGTCTCCAGTACCAAATATCTATGAGTCGATAAAACAAGACATACACATGTTCGATACATCTGACTATAAAGAAAATAATGAGTATAGAATGCCGCTCGCAAACATGAAAGTATTAGGACTCATGAAGGATAAGAATAATGGTCGAATCACGGTTGAATGTGTAGGTCTATGAGCTAAAACATACGCATTTAGGATGTTGAATGAAGAGAAAGCTAAGAAGAAACCTGAAGGTGTTAAAGCTACTATACTCAGAAAAAGCACATTCAATGATTATAAAAATTGTCTTTTTGGTAATGAGCACATTATCAGGAATCAGTATTGAATCCAGAGCAAAAAACGTGAGTTGCACACAATCTGCTAGCAGAAGATCGTTTTTGAGTTGAGAAGATGATAAATGTATGATTTCACTCCATATAACAGATACTCTACCTTGGGGTTATTTCGAGCCACTTGTGTAATTATATATATATTCTCAGATTGTTTCTCATAATAATAATAGTAATGGTAATAACGTACCCATTTGAATGAGTGAATAAACTTTTTCAAAATTCAACGAAGCGTTTTTATTGTTTTATGTATACTTTTTTTCTTACAATTATCATACAGTTATTTAAAAATAAGTATTAAATATACTCCATATATATTCTTCTGATAATATATTCCCCCACAGTGCAAGTAAATGAGTCATCAGCCGGAATGACTCATCAATGAAGTCATTCATCTCGAAATTTCCGCGATTGTGGCGGCATTATCCAATTTTATCCATGTATCCACAGGTTTTCATACCATTATATTTCATACAAGTCCCACCAGGACGGTTCCCCCACCATGCAAGTCGATAACTTATCGATGACGTCATCCGTCTCGATCTTTCCGCGACGGTGACGCCAATATCCCATTTCATGCACGTTTCAACAGGTCATTATATTTCATACGTGCCAACAGGTCTTTGAGGGATTCCCCCACCACGCGAGTCGATGAATCATCCGTCTAGAAAATTCCGCGACAGTGGCGCCACTATTCCAGAACCTTCTACGCGTTATGGTGCATCTAGTGACAATTTAGCGAACTACTATCCAGAACCGGCCGAGCTGTATTACTTTGATCTTATTCTTTCCCATTTTCAATTATTTTCATTTTCATGAATAGAAATTGAATTAACTAAGGTAGCGATCGCCAGGTAGTTATCTGCATTCACGCCATAAAAGCATGGAGAAGGTTCATTCATTGCGAGGGTTGTTTTGCGACAGCTCTCCGCAATGGGTGTTTTGAAAAACCGCGCCAAGTACATTAGTCCTGAGAATTTTCTGAACAATTTTTTTCTTTAAGAAACCCTCGTATTGACACTCTTTTTCATTGACATTGTGTTGATAACCACACTTTTCATGGTCATTCCCACTCCGTAACTCACAGCAATAGAAGATATTAAGTTGGCATTGATGAGTTCAAACTTATAAAATTTGCAACAGTACAACCCGACTGTAGAAAAAAGCTGAAATTGTTTCTAGATGTTATGAAAAGTTCTGTGGTTTTTCAAAATCACAAGTTCTACTTCATGAACTTGGCGCTATTCCTTATTTCTGCACTTTTTTCAATTTCTCAGAAACAATTATCCATAAATAAGTACTCGGGCTTTTTTACACAATAACGCATTGAAATGGTTACTCGGCATTTTTTCAATTTTTTTTCTGAGAAATAATACAATTTTCTTTTTAATTTTCTTCTGCTGAGAAACAATACAATTGTTTTTTAATTTTTTTTTTGAGAAAATATAATGCTTACAAAGGCGCACTTGGCCGGTTTAAAAAAAAAAATAGTTTTTGTTTTTTGGAGGATTTCAATCATTTTTTCAAACCGAGTCACTCACGTCACAAGGACAGACTCTGGATAATATGCAATATTATTTGGATTTACTTTGTTCCAAGAACAAAATATAAATATCCTTCGAGTTCCTTGGCCATCGCCTTTTGGCAACGATTAAGTCATCGACATGCATACACTCGCTTGTTTACCTTTCAAGATATCGAGTACATTCAATAGCGAAGTGGTGAACCGGTTTAAATCGATTTTGACTTTTGGCCAGTTTTTGATGAGTATATCTCGGAATCTAAGAGAGATAGAAAATTTTTTCTCATGACCTTATTTGTAATCCTCAATGGGCTCTACAAAAAAGGTCACAAAAAAAATTTTGTGAATTGAGAATTCACAACCAAAGAAATTGAGTCGTTGAGTTTTTCAAAAATATCTCAGAAACTATGGGAAATAGAGAATTTTTACGGAAATCAGGGGGGCAAAGGGGAAAGGGTGTGCATTGAGAATTCACAACTAAAAAAATTGAGTCGGTGAGTTTCTCGAAAATGTTTGTAAAACTAAGGGAGATAGCGAATTTTTACTGCAAAATTGGGAAATATTTTTATCCAAAAATTAAGGGGGAGGGCGTGTGTTATACATCGAGAATTCAATACAATTTGCCTCCCCCTTCCCCTCCTAATTTTTGAATAAAAATTCACTATCTCCTTAAGTTTCAGAGATATTTTTGAAAAAATGACCGACTCTATTTGTTTGGTTGTGAATTCTCGATACACATCTCACCCCTGCACCCCAAATTTTCATAAAAAATCGCCATCTCCCTTAGTTTCGGAGATATTTTTTAAAAAACAGACCGACTCAATTTTTTCACTTGCGAATTATCAATACACACCCCCTGCTCACCCTGCCCACCCACCAAATTTTCATAAAAATTCTCCATCTTCCTTAGTTTCGAAGATATTTTTGGATGACCTCAACGGAACCCACCCTTTTATAAAACACCCCTCTTTGCAAAACCCCCCACTTTACAATCCCCCCCCCCCCCTTCCGGATATCGCAACCCCCGTTTTGCAAAAGTCCCCCTCAAAAATTCAAAATTTTTTCCAGATTTTAGAAAGAATATGTATTTTTTAGAATCAAGTATATTTAAGTAAGTGTTGTAAGTATATTTTGGTTTAAAATTAATCCCAAGCCTGATCATTAATTTGAAACGATTTTTTTCTAAAAAATTTTCCTGAAGGTAATCCACTTTTTTTTCTCTGTGCATCTGTAATTTTTTTCATATTCTACAACGGTATTTAAATATATATGTCAAGGAATTAATACAATTATCAAATTATTGCACAGACCGGCAGTGGAATTCTCAGTACGATGAATTTCATAATGCCAATAATTTGTTTTACCACGCGAGTGACTAGTACCGCCACCATCGGAACTAATGTGAACTACATGCTGCTTCACATGATTTCTGGGGGGCTATTCTTAACAAAAAGCCGCTTTTTCCCCCGCTTTTTCGAAGCTGCGATGTTGTATCATGAGGGGGCGACACGTTACTTAATGATGTGGCGGCTCAGTCTTCACCAGTTCCCAGCGTTACCGACCGAGCCAACCACCAGCGCCAGCGGCGTAAGCAAACACTCATTCCGAGATCGGAATAGCGAACACTCATGAGAGCTTCCGATCCACCATTACATATTCATTGTTCTTACCACCACGCTCAAGTTAATCCACCACAGCTGTGGCGTACTATCTTTCTGTATTAATTTAATTCTGTTGAGAGTTTGTGACTGAATAAATATAAAGTTAAAATTATATATCAGTTTTCCCCTCATTTATGTGAGACACCCGAATCTCCATAATTGGTGACTCCGACGTGATCTCCGCAGATTACATACACGCAAGCGTTTAATCTCGAAACGTCACGTGCTGTAACACAGACGCCAGTTTCCAACATGCCTCTCCCACGCTCACCTGCACATGGGGTCGGACAGACTACCGACCCAGACCCAGCACGATCAACTGCATCAATACAGCCTGCACTGGGCCAGCAACTCTCTGGACAGTTCACCGTCCCTGAGATCCAAAACCTCCTCGGTGATTTCGCACCCGTTGGTAGCGCAGCCAATGCCAACATCAACCAGCTACCATTTGATGTGAACCTCGTCAACCAGCAAGCTCTTCAAGATCTCCAGGTAATGGCCCTGTCGAGCTTCAAACTCACACCCTTCATCGTTGAGGATCCTGTCGCCTGGTTCACCCAGATTAAGGCGCAGTTCCAGAACAGGCATATTACCAACGATAACAGCAAGTACGATGCTGTCCTTGAGTCTCTGCAAGCTCAGCATCTCCGGGAGATCTCAGACATCATCAAGGCTCCTCCAGCTCGAGATAAGTATCCATATCTAAAAGAGCAAATCACGAAACGTTTTTCTGAGTCAGTTGATCGACGCTTGCACAAATTGTTGACAGAGCTTGAGCTGGGTAACCAGAAACCCAGTCAGCTATTGAGGAGAATGAGAGATTTAGCCGATGGAAAAGTGTCAGCAGAATCCTCAAGGCTGTTCAGAGCAATACCACGCTCGATCAACTAGCAGAAGCTACTGATATGGTGATGGAGAATCACACGGGTGCACAGGTCATGGCCACTCACGCACAGCCTAGCGTGTTCAACGCCCAGTCTCCCCTGCCAGCATATAGTCCATGGTTGCAGCTGCAAACTACAGCAACCATAACAGGCCAAACACCCTCGTCGACCAGAGACTCAGTGCTGTCGAGAAAGCAGTTGAGACCCCGAGCCACGCCCTTCAGCAACTGTCATCCAAGGTAGGACCGATCAACGTGAGGAGATCTCGATCCCACTCTCGCAACCACTCTCTCACGCCTGCAGCCCGAGGTCAGAGTGGTTTCTGTTACTACCACGAGCGCTTCGAAGACAGGGCACGTCAATGCCAATCTCCATGCTCTCGTTTCAACACATCCAACGAGGGCTCGTTAAACTAGAGACGCTGCCGTCTGTCCAGGCGGCCTGCGGCAGCTCAGACTCCAACAATCATACCGCCATAAAAGAGTTTCGCCTTTTCGTTTCTGACAAATCCAAAGGCCAAAGATTCCTAGTCGACTCAGGATCTGTGATATCCATAGTCCCTCGTTCCTGGAGTAGACACACCAACCAACCCGCAGACCACAAGCTGTTTGCTGCCAACAACACAGTCATCGACACCTACGGCCAACGGCTCCTGACTCTTCACATCGGACTCCGTTGCGACTACCATTGGAATTTCACCGTCGCCAATGTGAAAACTCCCATCATCGGTGCAGATTTACTCACGCACTACGGTCTGCTCATCGATCTTCGGGGGAAACGCCTCACTGACCCCTCGACAAATCTGTCAACACCCGGAGAGATCTACGAGACCAGCATTTTCAGTATCTCCACGGTCACCAATGACAGCTTGGCTCTCGCTCCCGACATTCATCGACTGCTCGTAAAATACGTGGAGGTCACGAAGCCTCCAGCCGCTCCGAAAACCCAGCTAGATAGCCCAGTAGCTCACCACATCGTCACCAGCGACCCACCAGTTGCCGAGCGACCCAGACGACTTGCTGGGGACAAGCTGCAAGCAGCACGGGATGACATTCAGTCCCTCCACAACTGCGGACTTATCAGACCCTCCAGCAGTCAATGGGCAAGCCCCATCCACATGGTGCCCAAGAAGCAAGGAGGCTGGCGCTCAACAGGAGACTATCGTGGTCTCAACCAACGCACAGCGCCTGATCGCTACCCGCTGCCCATCATCGAGGATATCCTGCAAGGCTGCCACGGTCGTGAGGTCTTCATAACCCTTGACCTCGTGCGCGCATACCATCAGATCCTAGTAGCACGAGAGGACATCGCCAAGATGGCCGTCACAACACCCTTCGGCCTCTTCGAGTTTCTCGGCATGCCTCCAGGATTGCGTAAGAGAGACATTGACTTCGCAGCGTGCTACATGGACGACCTCATCGTGTTCTCCAGGACTCCTGAAGAGCACCTGCAGCACCTCGAAGTTATTCTCAAGATCCTCGAAGACAACGACCTCAACATCAACGCCGCCAAGTGCCAATTTGGGCAAGATGAGGTAGTCTACTTGGGCTACAAAGTCAATTGTCATGGCTTCTCCCCACCTGAGAGGAAAGTAAAAGGCATAGTTGAGTTTCCGAAGCCTGAGACTGTCAGCGAGCTTCGCAGGTTTCTCGGGTTGCTCGACTATTACCGACGATGCCTTCTTCACGCAGCACATAACCAAGCTCTTCTTCATGACTTTACCAAGGAGTCCAAGAAGAATGGACCACCGTTTCAGAGGCTGCCTTCGATCAGTGCAAGCAGAACACCGCCAACGCAGCTCGAGTCAGTTTCCTCTCTCCAACAGCACCTCTTGCATTCTCCACTGACGCCTCAGACTCTGCTATTGGAGCAGCGTTGGAGCAGTTAGAGGACAACATCTGGAAGCCACTTGGCTTTTTCTCTCACAAGCTGAACCCAACAGAGTCTTGATACAGCACCTATGATCGAGAACTCCTGGCAATCTTCGCTGCTATCACGTTCTTTAGACACATCCTGGAAGGTCATCCATTCGTCATCAAGACCGATCACCGACCTCCTGCCTACGCCTTCTCTCAGCGCCCTGAGAAAGCATCCCCGAGACAGCTAAATCAACTAGACTATATCTCGCAGTTCACCACGGAGATTTTCTACGTTAAGGGTGAAGACAACGTCGTGGCGGATGCCCTCTCACGCATCAACGCCATCGACATGCCCAAGGTGCTTAGCTCAGAGGACATTCAGCTGGCTCAAGAGACTGACGAGGAGCTTCAGACCTTTCTAAGCTCAGAAAACTCGTCTATCAAACTTCAAAGATTGATCATCGACGATCATCCTGTTTTTTGTGACACTTCCACGGATGTCATCCGCCCCTACATCGCTGCCAGCCTCCGAAGACAAGCTTTTGATGTCGTGCACTCTCTTGCACATCCCAGCAGCCAAGTTACCACCCGCCAGCTGAAGCAGAAGTTAACCTGGCCAGGCATCAAGCGTGATACAGCACGCTGGTATCGAGAGTGCATCCCCTGCCAGAAATGCAAAATCCAGCGACACAACCGCATCGAGCCTGCGCACATCGGTATTCCAGACAGGTTCCTGGTCCAGACAGTTTCGAGCATGTCCACCTTGACATCATCAAGCTACCGACAGTAAAAGGTCTACGCTACTGTCTCACGATGATTGACAGGTTCACTCAATGGCCTGTCGCCGTTCCTCTCACCAACATCGAAGCAGATACCATTGCCAACGCCTTCTGGACTCATTGGGTCGCCCACTTCGGTACTCCACTTTGCATCATGACCGATCAAGGCTCGCAATTCGAGTCCAGACTCTTCTCAGCGCTCGCGAGGATGGTTGGAGCTAAGAAGATTCATACCACCCCGTATTATCCTCAGGCTAATGGGATGATTGAGCGTTGGCACCGTACAGTGAAAGCTGCTCTCATGTGCAATGCCTCAACACCTTGGTCAGAGCTCCTGCCTTCAGTCATGCATGGCCTTCGCACTGCCTTCAAGGAGGACTTGAGAGCCCCCCCAGCACAGCTCCTGTACGGGACAGTATTACGAGTCCCCGGTGAATTCTTCACCTCTGAGGATCTTCCAGCTGATCCAAATTTCTTCCTGGAGAAATTTCGGGATCATATGAGGCGAGTTAGACCCACCGCAACCGCCTCCGCCAATCACCCCGAGGCGAGGTTCTTCATCCTCAAAAACTTATACAAGTGTAGCCACGTCTTCGTCAGGGTCGATGCAGTTAAAAAACCACTCGACCCTGGACCATACGAAGTCATCAACCGAGTCGATGACAGAGTCTTCGTCGTTAGGATCAACGGAAAAGATGAGGCCATCGCCGTTGACAGACTCAAGCCGGCCTTCATCGCCAAAACAGACTCAGAGCAGCCGTCTGAGCACCAGCAGCAGAGCTCAGAGTAATCACCTGAGCAGCTGCAGTAGCCAACTCCTCAACCTAGTCCTCTCATCATCGTACCTGAAGAGCATTGTTCCCTCAACATGGATCCCCTCTGAGGACTTCCGCCAAAGTCGTCAAAACAAAAAAGTTTCGTTCCCTTCTTCACCCAGTCAGGTCACTGGGAGAGGAGTGGATGTGGCGGCTCAGCCTTCACCAGTTCCTAGCGTTACCGACCGAGCCAACCACCAGCGCCAGCGGCGCAAGCAAACACTCATTCTGAGATCGGAATAGCGAATATTCCTTCTTCCCTCTATTCTCCGTGACACTATACAACGTAGAATACTGTTGACAATTCCTGCATGCGAAAGTGAGAATTCGAGTTGCGCTGCCAACTCCATGGCTAGAGTGTGACCGTTTTCATTTAGAAGATTATGGAAATGCGAAAAATGTGTATGCCGATTCGTTGCCATGTGCATATCTTCGTAAATATTGAATGGATTAAATTAATAATTGCATCAGTGGAATACGGATTAGTGATTTATATAATGTAACTGAGGACAGTTTTCGTCTAAGTGGACGCATTTTTTATTAATTGATGGAAAATTAGTTGAGGGTAGTGGAAGGGGAAGTTGTGTCGTGTATAGATACTTGGTAGTTCTCGTCGGTTTGTTGTTGTGAGGTTATGAGGCGCGACTTGCCCCGATATGCTACCGCGTATCTCGATCGCATGGGATTTGGATTTGCTCATCTCCTTATAGGAGAAAATAAACAAATAGTGTTATAAAATTGAGATAATGTGATAACTCATGCTTCCACTTTTTTCATACCTAAAAAAAGGTATAAAAAAAATTGACAAAATTTTCCGTCAAATATTTGAGACGTGAAAAAAGTGGTGCGAGCCCTCCCCCACTTAAAATTACAATTCACATATTTTCGAGTCTGTTGGATTTTAGTTGATTATTTTAGAGTAATCAAAATTATTTCGAGTTATCCTGATGTAATTTTGTATTTTGCAAGAATTTACGATTTTGTATTAATTTTGGCAATAGTGGAACAAGTCAGTATAATTGAGTATTAGTATTGAATATCGACTTATACCTATCCCGTTTAGAGTTTAAGACATTGGTTTGTTGGTTTCTCAATCGATGATTGGCTTTGTTAATTCATGTTCTGGTTCACGAATCCACCTCTCTCTCCACGACCCGCACACTGAGCAACCGAGTAAATCCCGTACCCTCGTACTCCTCATTTCTGCGTATGGTTTTCGTTACGTTTCTTGTCTTTATTGGATTTTTGGGGACAATCGGTATTTAGTTTTAAGAAAATACGGTTCCGTTTGCGGTTCGTCGATTCCGCGTTGTAAAAAATCGGCTGACGCCCTAAATATTCGAAGTAAGGATTGAATAAACTGCTGATTGTTCGTGGAGTCCAGTTTTATCCTTATGTTTATTTGGCGTTTCAGATTTATCAAATTACGAGAACGCAGGTAATGATTTGGCCGTGTTTGGATAATCGAGAATATTGAGTTAGGATTTTATTGCGTATTTGTTGCGGCTGAAGAAAAATCATTACAGTACGTTGGACGTGGGACGGCGTCTTGGAGGTTCTCCGACAGTTTCTGGTAGTACTGGGACGGGGTCTAGCCTTGTGCCGGCGTTAGCCGAGGGCGCAGTATTCTGCTCTTGGAGTGGCACACCCTGGCTACCTGTGTCCTCGTGGTCTTGGTGCACATCCGCGGTGATCACCCTTCGACATGAGCTCGTGCTACTCCCCGAGTAAGCCTTGCTGTCGATGACGTAGGTAGAGACGTGGGAGCCGACGGCATAATCTCAGTCACTTGCATCTTCCGCGATTATGTTGAAGGTGCATTTCTGACGAGTTTTCCTTAGGCACTTTCAGGAGAATTTTCTTGGGATCCGTCTGCGTCTCCTGGTGCTCCTGGTCCCTAGATCCTCCGGCTGCAGTCGCCTGGCCCGTTGTTCCCATCGTAGATTTGTCTTCTGGTGTCCCCGTTCGCGGAGCATGTGATATAGGCGCAGTCGCATCGGGGTCAGAATTTGGGTTGAGGGAGCTTCCGGTGAGTAACGCTCCCTGGGAGGATCATCTCGTTATGCGGGCTCTTCGTTTTTTCCCTTCTTCTTCCCTTCCTTTTCGCGTCGTCCGCCAGTTTGCTTTACTTCGTTACCTACAAAAGGTGCAATTTTGGCGACGCTACTTCAGATGCAATTACACCGGAATAGAATATTCGTGGTACTGCGTGCACTGCAATTTCGTGTCTCCTCTTCTTTTGACTCCCAAAGGAGTGAACATGATGGAAGTACAAACCACGTGCACGTGCACTGCGTATAATTATTTCCTTCTTAGAAGGAATTATACTGCGTGCACTTGTTTTCACTCTTGTATTCGCTCGGGAGTTCACTTTTCACACTATTAATTGGATAATAATTCTAATTAATCAATTTATTTCACATGCACGATAGATCATTCGATAAACTTGAGGAAAGCCCAAAGATGGTCCGGGGTTGAGTTGGGTCCAGAAGAAGCACTCCAGTCAATGGTCGGATCACCAGTGTCTCGATTCGTGGGGTCAGTTCTCGGGCTCCCTGTACGAGAGAGGCTTTCCCACTTCTTTAATTCGTGATGGTCTGTAGAGAGGGGAGCAAAGATTATATCATCTCTTTGCTCGGTTCAATATTCTCTTTCACTTGCGGCTGAAGAATGTTTTGAGAAACTCGAATATTCGGCAAGGTGTTGTCCTCTCGTTGGAATTCGGGCGTCGATATTTACAAGTGTGGGTAGCAACAGCTATTGCACTATGTCAACAAATCGATTCCCTTTGTCCCAACACTACGAAGAATAAAATCGAGAAATGAAATGTAATAAATTGACTGATCATAATCATGTTTGAAAGAGTCTAAATTCTGTTCAAACTCAATAATTCTGATTTTCAGTAGAATCTTTATTTTCGGTGACTCCTTTTGACGATGGGCCCCATGTTGGGCGCTAATTGCCACGGCGATTTCCAAAATTAACCAAAAAGAACCCAAATTCTCCATCCGCGGAAAATCCTTACTCAAAAACAGCCGGAGTTTGTCACCTTCGGCCCCTTCCGCTCCAACTTCCGTAAAATCCTCCGAAACCAAAACCTCAAAAAAATACCAGCTACTCTTACGAGAAACTGTCATTTGGCGTCAGCAGATTTTTGGCAACGCGAAATCAACGAAACCGCAACCGTAGACGTAAGGGAATGAAAAGAGAAAACTAAAAATATAACTAGGATTGCGAAAATCAAAGGGAGAGGTGGCAGAATTATGCCTAGCTAGCTTGAGAGAAAATTTGGAGAGCGGGGTAAAATCGGTCGCTCGATCTAAGAAAGGGGTCCCAAACATAACGAGACAACAAGAAATCCAATCAGATAGAAAATCGAATAAAATTCCCTTAATCATCTAGAAAATCAGGAGATGTAAAAATAAAGAAACTTTAGTTAAATGAAAAAATATCTCGCATTTAATTCGCCTACGTGACGCAAATACAATCTCAAAATCTCTAATTCTCATTTAACAAAATTTATCCATCGAGAGTGAGAGTAGTCGAGTAGTTCATAAGAGAGAGATGGGCGTGAAGGGGAAAAATATAAGTATTCTGGAAGAGTCTTTAGCGATGATCACTCCGCATTATCCAGAAACTGGAGTGTAAAAGGATCTATAGACAGGTCGAACTCCTTCGCGACGAAAACCCATAGAATTATGACGGTTGAACCAAAATAAAAATGATGGGAAGCTCTGAGGAAGCAATCTGCCACTCAAACGGTGCAATCGTGCCTCCAGCTCCGAGCTTGATCTTCATTAAGAGTGTCGTGGCGTCACCTGAATTTCAGGGAGCTCACGAGCTACTTATTTTTAGTTTTCAGGGGTCTCGAGGCCACGCAAAACCTTAAATTGATCATTTAACGCATTGGAAAACTGTACTGAGCTAGAAGAGCACTCTGTTGAGGCTTCAATTCATTCGATGTAGAATTATCCCGTAATGTGCACTGCAGCTACCTCCATGATCCATGGAGAGCGTGCGTGCACTTATTTCCATACGTTTCTTCCCATCTTATGCCCTTAATCTAGTCTCAACACTCCATAAACCCTCTGAGACTGATTGGGAACTAATTAAGCACACGAATGGTGCGTTAATTGTTCTCCAAGATCTCTCATTAGCAGAGAGGGCTCAACGGCGTCACTTTGTACGACTGAGCCATGTGCAACTGCTTCTCGTGGGTGTAGTCGGTGGTTTTTCACTGAAAAAGGGCCTCACTAGGTTGCTGGACATTGAGAGAAAGATCGGAGGTCCTGACGAGCATTCTATACACTCCTTGGTGCATTTATACTCATCCAGGCAAGTTTTGGCGGAGGAGGAATGCATCTCGACTTCACTTGCTCCGACAGTCGGTGCAGTTTCACTGGGGTTCCGATCTCAGAGAAATATTCTATTGGTGCGAGAGAGAGGAGTATCTTAAAAACCAACGTTTTAGCGACAATCTAGATAGTAGCGCACCCATGCAAGCTGTCCAGAATTACATACTGCGGGAAAAGATTTTACCCACAAAAGTTACCCCCACTGCAGTATGTTCAGCCTCCTTGCCTCTATTCTCCATGATTAAGATTTTAGTCGATTCTGCAATCAATTTATAGCCTCATCTGATGGCGAAGCAAGTGGACTGATCTCGTGCGCCCGCGCGAAATCTAGAATAATTGAAAATATATATTCCAACATTCGAAACAAGAGACGCAAATTCTGTCGATAATTTAACCGTTGCCAAAATGCGACGGCCAAGGAACTCCAAGGATGTTTATACTTTGTTCATGGACCAAATTCAATCCAAATAATGTTGCATATTATCTGGAGTCTTTCCTTGTGACATGAGTCATGTGTTATGTAACTTGGTTTGGGCGATGATGAAACTTTCTTTCTCTCGCTTTGGAAAAATGATTGAAATCCCCCAAAAACTAAGAAAAAAAAATTTCAGAAACAACCGGCGCCTCTCTAATGATTGTATTAGAAAAAATTGTATTGTTTTTTAGAAAAAAAATTGTATTGTTTCTCCAAAAAAATGAAATAAAAAATGCCGAGTAACCATGTCGATGCGTCATAACATCTAGACACAATTTCAGTTTTTTTCTAGAGTCGATTGTACTGTTGCAAGTTTTATAAGTTTGAACTCATCAATGCCAACTCAATATTGTTTATCGCTATGAAATACGGGGTGGGTACGACCATGAAAAGTGTGGTTATCCACACAAAGTCAATGAAAAAAAATGTCAATACGAGTGGTTCTTTTTATTTTTTATTTATTTATTTTTTTTATTTTTCTTATTTTCATAATAAGATGGTGGACACGAAGTCCTTACAAAATGAGAAATCGATTGAGTACAAAAGGAGAACACTAAAGATTAATAAAAGATACATAAAATTGCTTAACGGTTAATAGTTACAATGTTATTGGGACTCAGCAGCCTCTTGGATAAATTTAAACACTTTTTTAAGATCAGACGTATTGGATAATATCTCGCACCAAAATTCCAGCGTAGTATAGATTGTGCCAAAAACGGACCATCTGATATGGTCAAGCGCCGGGCATACACACAGAAAGTGAATTATATCATTTATATCGCTGGTTGAGTGGCAATTTTGACAAAGTTCATGTGCGTTCATATGCACTGTACCGCCAGCAACTCTTAATTCCAAACTATATTTGCTGTAAAGCCTAGTACGTGACACGATTCGCTTGCAAGCCAAGGGAATATTTGAAAGTAAATACGGCTGAGGGCCTGGATCCATACGGATAAACTTGTGAAAGATCAAGCTTGAACTGTTAGCGTATCTCGAAAGATCACTCTCTAGTGAATTAATCGTGAAAGTTTCTAGGATTTGACGTTTGACTTTATTCAGCGAGGATAATCTAAGATTAAGCGAAGTATCTCCAAAGCCACACTCTTCAAAAAGCTGCCTGAGTTGGAGGGCCCAGTTATATTTGATATCCAAACTGGTCAAGGAACACAAACGATTGAAACAAATTCTGGGAAAACGTGTGTCCTCCATTTCAAGCAACTTCGACAACCAATTCAGGGCATACTTCCAGACAGTGGCCGCAATGGGCGATCTACCTGTTTCCAGTCTAACCGCGTAGCCAGGAGTAGAGCGGGGAAGATTGAGAACCCTTTTGAAAAAATTTACCTGTGATCTCTTAATCATAGCCAATTCATTAAGAGCCCAGATTTCACAACCGTATGCCACAACGTTAAGAACTAGGCTGTTAAAGAGCGTATCGATCGTTCCCCAAGAGTCAGCTCTAGCTCTGAACAGAATGTTCAGCGCGGCCGAGGCCGCCAAGGCTGAGGCACCAACTCTATCCGCGGCTGCCAGACTGAACAAGCCCGAGCTTGAGAATTTAATGCCCAAAAAACGAAATTGGTTCACGATTTCAATCGGAGAACCATTAAATCTGAATGAGAGATCTGGTCTTCTACCAGCTTTTTGAAAGATTAAAATTTTAGATTTTGCGGCATTCGAAATTAAGGAGTTTTCCGAAAAGTAATCATTGATGTATCTCATGAGGCGATTTAATTGAGCGGGACTGTCTGCGAAGAGAACAATGTCGTTCGCATACGCTAAGAGCATTATTTCATTCAGGTGATCAACTGAGACCCCCCTGCAGCCTCTGTCACGCAGGAAAGTCTCGAGGTCTAAAAGAAATAAAGCAAAAAATAAAGGGCTCTCAATAATCTCCTTGGAGGACACCCTCGGAAATATCTACGTAATCCGTGAGTGCATCCGGCGCCCGAATCGCAATCTTCGCTTTGTCGTATAGGTTCTTATAAACATTCATGACTTTCGAGGAGACCCCTAAGTTGTAAAGTTTTCACCACAGTTTATAATGATGAACGCTATCAAATGCGCGGGTGAAGTCAATGAAAAAACAGTACAATTTGCGGCCACTCCCAACATACATTTGAGAAAGAGATGCTAAGGTGAAGATATTGTCGACGCAACCGCGACCCTTCCTGAAGCCAGATTGGAATTCAGGGAGAGAAGCAGTTTCATGAGCCCAGTTCCAAGCGCTTGACAAGTATTGTGGAAAAGATTTTTGTTAAACAATTGATAAGAGAGATGCCCCTATAGTTCGCCGGATCGAACGCATCGCCCCATTTATGAATCATGAAAATATTCACCTGCGCCCAGCTCGAGGGAATGACTTCTTCTTCAAGAATTTTGTTAAATAAACATTCAATGTATAATAACCAGTTGGGAGGCAAATTCTTGTAGAATTCATTGCCTATGCCATCACAGCCCGGAGCTTTATTATTTTTAATTACTGAAAGAGCCCGACTAATTTCTAATTGAGTTATTTACGAGTGGTTCTTTAAAAAAAAAATTGTTCAGAAAATTGTCAGCACCAACGTACTTGGCATGGTATTTTGGAAGACTCATTGCGGAGTGTTGGCGCTTTATGTTGACACCATCATTAATTAATTTAATTTCTATTCATGAAAATGGAAATATTTGAAAATAGATTAGAATAAGCTCGAAGCATTAACTAAAACTATCCAACAATTCCATCCAACACAATGACACAACTGACTATCCAAAGATTTGAACACTTAGCAAGGTATAGTATGCTTTAAAGCAATTTCTGAGTCCCAAAGTGGATCTCAAACAATAGAGTCCCAATTAAGGATCCGCATTAAGATCAAAAACCGCGCCAATTACGTTTGTCCTGACAATTTTCTGAACAATTTTTTTTTAAGGACCTCTCGTTTTCATTGACTTTGTGTGGATAACCACACTTTTTATGGTCGTACTCATCTCGCCACTCATGGGAATAGACAATATATAGGAGTTGGCATTGATGAGTTCAAACTTATAAAACTTGCAACAGTACAGCCGACTGTAGAAAAAAGCTGAAATTTTGTCGAGATATTATGAAATGTTCCGTCGTTTTTCAAAATGATAAGTTCAACTTCATGAACTTGGCGCTTTTCCTTATTTCTGCACTTTTTTCAATTTCTCAGATACAACTGTCCATAAATAAGTACCCGGGTATATTTCCAAAACAATGCATTGAAATGGTTACTTGGCATTTTTTAATTTTTTTTTTCAGAGAAATAATACAATTTTATTTCTGAGAAACAATACAATTTTTTTTTAAATACAATGATTAGAAAGTCGCACTTGGCCGGTTTTATAAGTTTGAACTCATCAATACCAACTGAATATTGTCCGTTCCTATGAGTTACGGGGTAGGTATGACCATGAAAAATGTGGTTATTCACGCAAAGTCAGTGGTCCTTTAAAAAAAAAAATTGTTCAGAAAATTGTCAGTACCAACGTAATTGGCGCGGTTTTTTATCTTAATATCGATCCTTATTTGGGACTCTATTGTTTGAGATCCGCTTTGAGACTCAGAAATTGCTTTGAAGCATACTATACTTTGCTAGGTGTTCAAATCTTTGGATTTTCAGTTGTGTCACTGTGTTGGATGAAACTTTCGGATAGTTTTAGTTGATGCTTCCAGCTTATTCTTTTACATTTTCAAATATTTCCATTTGCATGAATAGAAATTAAATTAATTAAGGCAGTGATCGCTACGTAATTACCGGCATTCGCGACCTAAGAGCATGGAGAATGTTCATTCGATCATGGTGTCAACATAAAGCGCCAACTATTCACATATTTTCATACGTAGAATTAGGAATTCGAGAACTGCCGAAGCGTGGGTGAATAGGTGAGATTTCATCGTGTTTTGAGTAATTCCGTCCTTTCTGCTCTTCAAATGCCTCTGAATCCGTTATTGACTGCTGAGGAATTTGTTTTTATTTTGACTGCTGAGGATTGTGTATTAGACTGAGGTAGCGCTGAAGAATTTGTTGATACGCGTTCCATTTCTCTCGGTCATTTGCATAAGAAGTTGACTCTAAGATTTCTTTCATTTCATTGTCAAGACGTGACCGTGTCGTGCCCTGTGTTTGAACACTTTTTTGTGTAATGATACGATTATTAGATGTGAGCAGTGGCTGAGTCTGCTATCATTGGTAACACCAATTCTATCTTCCGGTACAAGGATCATTTTTCGAGCGTATTTAATTTTTTCAAAAATCTATTTACCAATTACATTTGAAATGAGTGTACCAAGGTTAGGAGCAAGAAGCAATGGAAGGAAACCCCCTTTCTGAACTATAAGTTTCCTCTTTTTAGCTATATACTTCTTCCCTTCCGCTAAATCGCGCAGCAGTTTCTTATGAGGTCTCACTTTATCTTTCTGAGACTTTACGATTGAAATATTACCGTGTAAAATATTCAGTGCGCACTCACAAATACAACGTATCAAATTTGAATCCGCTTTTCTCAGCAATGCCTGACGCCGCTCTTTATTTAAATGACGAAGTGCTTGGAGGACAATAGTCAATTTTTTACCTGGTGTACCACACAATTGCCATGGTAGAAGAAAAACTGACTTTTCTCCCTCCATTATCGTTGATTTATATTTTTCCGCGGTACATAAACAATTTGTTTTTCGTCTTCGGGAAATACACAGGCGCTCACTCTATAATTTTCAGTTGTAGATTGTTTCAAATCTAACAGTAGATAACCATGTGGTCGAGAGGTGGCGTCTAAGTAGGATTCTTGTAAACACTTAGGGTTATCCGGGTAAACTTGTCGTACGAGGTGTTGCATCTGGGCACGGTCCCTAGGGTTCTTAAAAATAACAATGTAGTTGGGATTTAGAGAGATATCCCTCTGATCGCGCCCTTGATGAAAAATATTCTGTGTTATGAAAATCACAATGAGATTTTTATGATGGCTTCCTTTTGTGAAAAGGTCTCTGATGACGTGATTCGATGATTCACGCATTAAATCGTCAATAATGATTAATTTCGGATGCGAATCAGTACTATAATCTTGTGGTTGCGGCGACCCTTTCCAAAATTCAATCTGGTTAGCGTGAGGATATTGTGTGTAGGTAGGCTGACATTCAGCATAATACAAAAGAATTCGAGAAAATTTCATATCAGACATGGCTGAAATATATTTCAAAAATTTTTTCACAAAAACCGTTTTTCCGCACCCCGTTGGGCTACTGATTATAGAAGTCCATGGATGTTTCTAACGCGTGTCCGTGATCGAGACTACAGAAAAACCTCTTGGTGATCGGACTTATGTACATCAGATTCTAAAAAGAACCAAGAAGAATATTAATAATGTAGAGAGTATCATCGATCCAAAAACCCTTACCTACTCCTTATTATCGAACCATTCCTCGACTGAAGAATGTTCATTTATCCAAGTCCGGAGCTGATGAGCTTGTGTCAGAGCACAGTAAATATTTCGTTTCTCGTTGTATTCGTTTAATGCAGCATGGTAAAAAAAAAAATTCTAAGAGAATTAGAATTTAGAGAGAAAAAATTTCCGCTTCACCCAGCCGGGAATCGAGCCCGGGTCTCCCAGATACGCGCCGGGCACTCTTACCGACTAAGCTATCGGGAACCACAGAAATTCACTCTCAAATCACATACAACCGTTGATATTGGCATCTCACAAAAAGATGGACAATCATCTTTTTCTTCCGTAAGTTCTATAACTTCTTTATCGGTGTGCTTCCAGATGAAATCAGCTTTGCAAGACCCCCGTAAGGGTTCCCCCTTCGTTGAATGTATGAGCTGAAGTATGTTCTATGCTAAACCCTGAATGCTTTTGTCTTTTGATTAAAACTTCACTTGTTCTTGACTACTCTCATAAAAGACATCTCTTCGTTGTGTTCGAATAAAACCGCCCTTTAATAAAACTAGTGTTGCGTCATTTATTGAGAAGAATTAACAGTATTATACCACGAATATGATTACTCATCAAATCCCAAAATTTGATTTTCCCTGCACTCCAATCAATTTTATGATGATTCGTTGTCACCCATTTATATTCTTTTTTGTATTTGTCAGGAAACTTCAACGATCCACATGATTTCAGAATCCAATGACGAACAAATTCGTCCTTCAGAGCTACTGTTGCAATTTCCTTCGCAATAAAGTGCCCATGATATCCTTTATATCCCTGCATATCCACGACAATATCCATATTTTGATGTTATTCGCAATTGAGTCCAACTGGTACTGAAACCCAGTGGAACTGAAACAATGTAGGGAGTTAGAAACGACAAAAATGCAAAGATGACACTTTTTGCTTCCGAATGGAAGCATTGTATTTGACCGATTTTCATATATTCTAATTTTGCCTGGAAATGATGTAGAATGTTATAAAACGTAACGAAATGATGTTTAGAAAAAATGTCTGTACATCTGTGTGTGACAGATTGAGTTTTCGTCGATTATTTTTTAGAAAAAATAACATTAATACCGTGAAATTCATCCATAAAAATCTGCAGTTTTTCATTAAAATAGGTACTATCAGTGCGCAATTTTTGAGTGCAATTTGAAGTCAATCGGTCCAGTAGTTTCTGAGATATAGTCATTTATCGAAATTTCGTTTTTCCTTAATATCTCGAGAACTATTCACCCGATCGAATTTTTTTTTTTTCAAAATATTTGTCTCGATTTTTTCTATTTCGATCACTCAAAATATGTATACCCGTTCATACTAAGTTTTCGAGATACTGCGGTTTTTCTGTTTTTTGCGTAAAAACCTTGTACGCACGCTAGCTCGAGAAAAAATCGAGATAGGAAGTTGAAATTTGGTAGGATTCTAGCTATTGTAATCCTACAGCTTGGTATTGTGTTGGAGCTAAATCGGATGAGTAGTTCCTGAGATATAGTAATTTATTTGAATTTCGTTTATCCTTAATATCTCATCAACCATTGACCCGATTCAATTTTTTTTTCCAAAATATTCGTCTCGATTTTTTCTATCTCGATCGTATGTATGCCTGTCTTAGGAACAGGGAAATGGTACGGATTCATTCGGAAGCTTACTACCAATGGAATTGGTAGAATCTATGTTATAAAACGTAAAGAAATGATGTTTAGAAAAAATGTCTGTACATCTGTGTGTGACAGATTGAGTTTTCGTCGATTATTTTTTAGAAAAAATAACATTAATACCGTGAAATTCATCCATAAAAATCTGCAGTTTTGCATTAAAATAGGTACTATCAGTGCGCAATTTTTGAGTGCAATTTGAAGTCAATCGGTCCAGTAGTTTCTGAGATATAGTCATTTATCGAAATTTCGTTTTTCCTTAATATCTCGAGAACTATTCACCCGATCGAATTTTTTTTTTTTCAAAATATTTGTCTCGATTTTTTCTATTTCGATCACTCAAAATATGTATACCCGTTCATACTAAGTTTTCGAGATACTGCGGTTTTTCTGTTTTTTGCGTAAAAACCTTGTACGCACGCTAGCTCGAGAAAAAATCGAGATAGGAAGTTGAAATTTGGTAGGATTCTAGCTATTGTAATCCTACAGCTTGGTATTGTGTTGGAGCTAAATCGGATTTGTAGTTCCTGAGATATAGTAATTTATTTGAATTTCGTTTATCCTTAATATCTCATCAACCATTGACCCGATTCAATTTTTTTTTCCAAAATATTCGTCTCGATTTTTTCTATCTCGATCGTATGTATGCCTGTCTTAGGAACAGGAAAGTGGTACGGATTCATTCGGAAGCTTACTACCAATGGAATTGGTAGAAATAAAAGAAAGAAAAAAACTTATAAGACAAAAAGTAACGGTCGCATGCCTTCTGTCGAATATGCTTGAACCCCTGCTTGTTTTTATGGAAACGATCGATTATATTTCATTTATTATTCGTCATTTCTTGCTACATTATCCACATACGGTACAGTCCTATATACATTTTTACATTGTCGTTTAGTATTGCAAACAGAAGTCATTTTCGTTTCCCTCTGTGTTATTACTTGGTGAAACTCAGTACGTCTAATTGTATCATATGATAACCATTTTCCTGACAGATTGATAATTAATGTACTGAGTATTATTGTAGTTTCAAGTGATACCTTTCACTTTACATGCCTCTTTTGTTTTATTATTCCTTGTCTGAACGAGGTACGCATAGAATTTGGGCCACCCAGAAACAAATGATTTGATATAGCTTTCCTCCCCATAGCCTTCCAGCTCATCTGTTAAATCCCCGAGAAATTAACCGCATTCGGGTTCCCATTCTCCCTCTTTGGATACGAATATTACGAAATCTGTATCACAATACAGAACTCTCTCCTGGAGTTTTTGTAAATAACTGTAAAGTTTAAGACGGGCCAGTGCCGTCGTGTATGAGCTGCAACAACAACGTTAGCTGTGGGAGTGGGTCTAAGTGACTCTTCCTGATATATAAAATTTACGTACATCAGTTTTTCGTTAACGGGAAGCAATCCTGTAATCACTAATTCACGGCTATTGATTATTTCTAATAGTCTTTATCTTATCGCAACGATTTCGGTTTTTGCTAAGTCCTCTCTTTGACCAAATTTACCCCAGAACACATTTAAGATCATTCTCGCTAATGCTCTATACCCAGGATTCCGTTGAATCTTATGTTTGTCAAGTAAAACACCTTCCTTCTCAAAATATTCTTGTATATACGCATCTTTATCGTCATCTGTGACGCATCCTGCAGGATAATCGGAGGCTTCTTGCTTTTCCTTCAAGAACGTATCGACATATTTATTGAATAAACCATCTGCTTTTTTTTCTCGATTGTACTGAATGATCTTGTACTGATAAATTTCCAATACTTGAATTATTCGAGAACCGCATTCGACAGCCTTCCGCAATTCATCAACAACCCACGTACCGGTCAATTCACGATCTTTAACAGTTTGATGATTACAAATATCTTGATTCAATGTATCACAACAGGAACGACATAGTGGAAACATCAAACGACCATGAGCACGGATTGGTAACACAGAAATATACAAATTACGTGGGGCTACGATTGTGCATTTCTCAACGCCTTCTACATTGTTAAGGTTATTGTCAACTCCTGTCAATGCTAGACACTCATCACCTATATAAACTTCAGGATGACCTACAGGATATTTCCCCATTTTGTTTACGAAAGGATACAAAGATGTGACATCGAGATACTTGATGTTTTCCGTATTTGTGGCATCGTATAACGTGACATTATTCTCGGTACGACCCCGGAAGAAAGCATCGCAAGGGTTGAGTTCCACATTTTTCATTATAGGTTGTTGATTCACGAAATCTCGATCGTCTATCGAGTTCTTTAACTGTTCGTCGAATGTGCACTCCCACATTTCTATCAAGTTGTACCCCATGCGACGAATCTTGGCCGCTGTGAACAAAGTACTTTCGTATCTTGTATCAAGTGAGTCCCCTGCACACAACTCGTCCATCAGAGGAGTAACATGATGAACATTCGAACACTTCTGCAAGATCAGATTCTGCTATTCGAGCTCGTCTGATTGCGTCATATCGTGCTTCTCTCCTTTCTCTCAACTGCAACCGGTTTTCCAGAGCCAAACTGTGAAAAATCCATGAATCACCATCATCCTTATCATCTGTGTCAGAATATTTTTCCATTTTTCCAAATGGTCCAGAAGGTCCTGGCTAAGGGCAAGATGGTCGAGCGTTAACATGGGATAGTGGGTATCGTTTTTTCTTGATTGGCGTCGTGGATGACGTGCTAACAGTCCGCCGATTTTGGCCCTGAGTATGGGCGGTATATCATCATCCGTAGATGTAGAGTCTTCAAGATCTTGTCAAGACTTCACGATCTCTTCAAGATCGATTGCGAAGATCTTGTTCTTCACTCATTCCTAAAGTGAAGATTGATAGTGTTTAGCTTTTTCATAATTTATAGATATATGAAAAAAATATTCATAAATAAATTACTTACGGTTATACTGTTTAAAGAACAATGATAAATACCATGCATTTTGCTTTTGTGAGCATAAAAGAGCACGAGCAACCACGCGTAGAATTCCTCCATTTCAAGTCAGGAATCCCTGTTGGTAGGCTTGAGATAACACACGACATGGAGTATGACAAACTATACGCCCCAAAATACGGTTCAATGTATACCGTGATAAACTATCCCAAAATTTTGTTCGTTAATCGAAAAATATTTTCTGATATGGCAGTACTTCTTCACAAATTCACTCAATGAGTTGTAGTAAGAAGTAAAGGTATTTCCCATTTTCCTGGTTGTGTTCCATACTTTACGTTTCGAACAGACGATGCTCACTTTCGGACATAAGATTCGTGAGTGAAAGAATTTATATGAATAAGTCACGAGGGATATTCGCAAAAATTGCAACTGCATGACAATTTTTATATATATAAAACCTTCGATGCGAAGACGAAACATAAAACCGAGTCTTCGAACACGTGAAGCAGCGATCAGCAAACCAAAAATTGGCAATAAATCACGTTCGGTTAGTCTCGAAAATAGTTACACTTATGAGTTTCATGGTACAATACATAAATGCAGACGTTTAATTACTTTTTTTTTTAGAAACAATACTATTATAACTGTTACTTAGTATATTCATCAATCCACTGTAGGTAGCAGAAAAAAGTGATAAACGCATAATTACCATTTGCACTCATCAGTGTGAAGATGAAATATTATGAAACTTATGAGTCTTCGGACACGTAATGAAATAGTCAGCAAATAAAAAATTGCCAATAAATCACGTTCGGTTAGTCATGGATAGAGTTACAACCGCGTGTTTCATGATGTGATACATAAATGCTAACGTTAATTTCTCTGTCTTTGAGGGACAACCTTATTGTAACTGTTACTTTCTTTACTCATCAATGGAGTGTAGACAACAGAAAAGTAGTAAATGACATGATTACAGTTTTTGGGTGATTGGTAGGGGGAATTAGTACATATTTCAGAACAATTATTTCAAAGTGGTCAGTAGACGCAAGGAAAAAATGTCGAACGTACAAATTGTCGAATGAGAATGCGAAGGTGCTGCCATCTGGCGGCGATGCACTGAAATGTTGTGGGATGGTAAAAAAGGGTTTTAAAGTAAAAAATGAGTAAATAAATATGAAAAAATCATTTTCGGGTGCAATTCATGATTTAAAACCCTTTTAATTAGTTTTGGGCATCTTCGAGGATGGTCCGGATCCCCCCCCCACTACACCGCAGCTCGGGTTATAATTTTCCACGGGGAATAATCATGTTTCTGGAGTCTGGGATGCATCTCTTGTGAAATCCACGTGGTCACGATGACTTCTGGATATTTAAATCATCCCCAGGTCACTCTTAAACATTCTTTGAATGAATTCTCGGGGAATAAACATGTCCTTGGCAACTCTGGAGCATGTACTTTGAAATCCACGGGGTCCCGATGACCACTGGATTTTCAAACCACCCCCCAAGTCATTCTTACGCTTTTTTCAATAATTCCATGGGGAATAAACGTGTCCTTGAAGACTCTGGAGCATGTACTTCGAAATCCCCGGGATCCCGATGACCACCGGATTCCCAAATCACGCACCAAGTCCCTCTTACACATTTTTTGATTAATTCCTCTGGGGATAAATTTGTTTTTGGAATCTCTGGAGCATGTATTTCGAAATCCCCGGGATCCCGATGACCAAATGACGCACCAAGTCCCTCCTATACATCTTTTTAAATAATTCCTCGGTGAATGAATATGTTTTTGGAACCTCTGGAGCATGTATTTCGAAATCCCCTGGTTTCCGATGACCACTGGATTTCCAAATTACGCACCAAGTCCTCCTATCCATTTTTAAAATAATTCCTCGGAGAATAAATGTGTTTTTGGAACCTCTAGAGTATGTATTTCGAAATCCTCGGGGTTCCGATGACCACTGGATTTCCAAACCACGCACCAAGTCCCTCTTACACATTTTTTGATTAATTCCTCGGGGGATAAACGTGTTTTTGGAATCTCTGGAGCATATATTTCGAAATCCCCGGGGTCCCGATGACCACTGGATTTCCAAATGACGCACCAAGTCACTCCTATACATTGTATAAATAATTCCTCGGGGGATAAACGTGGTTTTGGAAACTCTGAAGTATGTACTTCGAAATCCCCGGGATCCCGATGACCACCGGATACCCAAATCACGCACCAAGTCCCTCTTACACATTTTTTGATTAATTCCTCGGGGGATAAACGTGTATTTGGAACCTCTGGAGCATGTATTTCGAAATCCCCTAGTTTCCGATGACCACTGGATTTCCAAATCACGCACCAAGTCCCTCTTACACATTTTTTGATTAATTCCTCGGGGGATAAACGTGTATTTGGAACCTCTGGAGCATGTATTTCGAAATCCCCTAGTTTCCGATGACCACTGGATTTCCAAATCACGCACCAAGTCCCTCTTACACATTTTTTGATTAATTCCTCGGGGGATAAACGTGTATTTGGAACCTCTGGAGCATGTATTTCGAAATCCCCTAGTTTCCGATGACCACTGGATTTCCAAATCACGCACCAAGTCCCTCTTACACATTTTTTGATTAATTCCTCGGGGGATAAACGTGTATTTGGAACCTCTGGAGCATGTATTTCGAAATCCCCTAGTTTCCGATGACCACTGGATTTCCAAATCACGCACCAAGTCCCTCTTACACATTTTTTGATTAATTCCTCGGGGGATAAACGTGTATTTGGAACCTCTGGAGCATGTATTTCGAAATCCCCTAGTTTCCGATGACCACTGGATTTCCAAATCACGCACCAAGTCCCTCTTACACATTTTTTGATTAATTCCTCGGGGGATAAACGTGTATTTGGAACCTCTGGAGCATGTATTTCGAAATCCCCTAGTTTCCGATGACCACTGGATTTCCAAATCACGCACCAAGTCCCTCTTACACATTTTTAAATTAATTCCTCGGGGAATAAACGTGTTTTTGGAACGTCTGGAGCATGTCTTTGAAAACCCATAGGGTCCCGATGACCATCGGATGCACGTTTATTTCCCGGGAAATTATTTAAAAAATGCATGAGAGGGACTTGGTGCATGGTTTGGAAATCCAGTGGTCATCGGAACCCCGGGGATTTTGAAATACATGCTCCAGAGGTTCCAAAAACATGTTCATTCCCCGAAAAATTATTTAAAAAATGTATAGGAGGGACTTGGTACGCACATTTGGAAATCCAGTGGTCATCGGAACCCCGGGGATTTTGAAATACATGCTCCAGAGGTTCCAAAAACATGTTCATTCCCCGAAAAATTATTTAAAAAATGTATAGGAGGGACTTGGTACGCACATTTGGAAATCCAGTGGTCATCAGAACCCCGAGGATTTCGAAATACACGCTCCAAATGTTCCAAAAACACGTTTATTTCCCGGGAAATTATTTAAAAAATGCATAAGAGGGACTTGGTGCATGGTTTGGAAATCCAGTGGTCATCGGAACCCCGAGGATTTCGAAATACACGCTCCAAAGGTTCCAAAAACACGTTTATTTCCCGGGAAATTATTTAAAAAATGCATAAGAGGGACTTGGTGCATGGTTTGGAAATCCAGTGGTCATCGGAACCCTGGGGATTTCGAAATATATGCTCCAGAGTTTCCAAAAATACGTTTATTTCCCAAGGAATTATTTAAAAATTGTATAGGAGGGACTTGGTGCGTGATTTGGAAATCCAGTGGTCATCGGAACCCCAAGGATTTCGAAATACATACTCCAGAGGTTCCAAAAACATGTTCATTCCCCGAGGAATTATTTGAAAAATGTATAGGAGGGACTTGGTGTGTGATTTAGAAATCCAGTGGTCATCGGAACCCCGAGGATTTCGAAATACACGCTCCAAAGGTTCCAAAAACACGTTTATTTCCCGGGAAATTATTTAAAAAATGCATAAGAGGGACTTGGTGCGTGATTTGGGAATCCAGCGGTCATCGGGATCCCGGGGATTTCGAAGTACATGCTTCAGAGTCTTCAACGACACATTTATTCCGTGTGGAATTATTGAAAAAAGCGTAAGAATGACTTGGGGGGTGGTTTGAAAATTCAGTGGTCATCGGGACCCCGTGGATTTCAAAGTACATGCTCCAAAGTTGCCAAGGACATGTTTATTCTCCGAGAATTCATTCAAAGAATGTTTAAGAGTGACCTGGGGATGGTTTAAATATCCAGAGGTCATCGTGACCACGTGGACTTCACAAGAGATGCATCCCAGACTCCAGAAACATGATTATTTCCCGTGGAAAATTATAACCCGAGCTACGGTGCAGTGGGGGGGGGGGATCCGAAGCATCCTCGAAGATGCCCAATACTCATTAAAAGGGTTTTAAATCATGAATTGCACCCGAAAATGATTTTTTCATATTTATATACTCATTTTTTACTTTAAAACCCTTTTTTACCATCCTACAACATTTCAGTGCATCGCCGCCAGATGGCGGCACCTTCGCATTCTCATTCGACAATTTGTGCGTTCGACATTTTTTCCTAGCGTCGGTCAGTACTGTTCGAAGAGTAGATAGGTACAAGTGATTTGTAGTGAAGATCAGGGAAATACAGGTATGTATTCATTTTTTAAAATTTTATTAAGTGCTAAAAGCAGTTGAATTTAACGTTTTTGATTTTTATTGTCTTTTATGATGTTCACGATAGCGTTTTCGAAGATGGCTGAGCGTAACATCAATAGAATTGCACGATACGAGAGCCTTCCCACTAAGAGGATTAATGAGCTGAGTCTTGGAGTACCATATCAGATTACAGGATTTAAAACTGCCAATACTAAATACGGGAGAAGAGTCGTGGCTACTCTAGGTAATGAATGTGACGTATTCCCCCACGCTCAGCTTTCTACTGCTTTTGTAGAAGATCATAAGGAATACATGTATCATAAAACACTGTTTTCTTAAAGGTCCATATCATCCTTGTGAATTCGTATACAAAGACGCTTGAATTATTTTATATGTCTACATATACAAATAATAATATCTTGGGTATGATTTACCTACAAAGTTTTTCTGCATCAATAATAAACGTACATGCAAATGGGAAAAGATTGAACGTATTCATCTTTTTAGTCATATCCCTGAAGAACCTCATCACATTTGTTGTGTCTCGTAGGGTATAAGCATGACACTTTCTGTTTACGTTGATCAAAAAGAAATAGAGTGAGAGAGAGCACGAGCACGTGATGCTGACACCATCAACTCAACAAAATCGTGGTGCTGAAACATTTATTGTTTCTCTGATATCTTTTTTAGTTGTCCATCAGATTCAGCGGTTGGTAGTCGATTCAGTTACCTTTCTGTCAAAAACTTATTACGAAAAGTCTTCTTTGATTCATCTGGCTTTTATGGATTTATGAAGGGATAGAAGGTCTTTAAGACTTCGGAAAAAAGTGTGTGGTTGAACAATGCGAAGCGGACTCAACAACTAGAAAATGGAACTTTCGTAAAGATGGTGAGCAGATCAGTGGAGAACAAATGTTAACAGAACTCGAAGCAGTGCAACAAAGTGATAAACAAAGTCTAACAAAAAGGGACAAAACAATAAGTGTACCAGTGATGCCAGACGCGAGTCCCACAGGTCCCCACTCCGCGCTCGAGTACCACTGCGCAGCCTTTAGGGCTCCGAACGCCTGGCGCTCCGTTTAAATCGTTTGAATTCGATCGACAACGGCATGACTTTTTATTCCACTTGCTTCAATAGACATTGGAAAGGAATAAATGTTTAAAATAAAGTTAATAAATATTAGACGATGTAATGATCGAACTTCTCGTGATCAATGAAGCAAGGATTAAATGTCACAAGGGTCAAATTTCGCAACTGTCACAAGGGTTACAAGAGAATGATGAAATTTTACGGAGGTTGAATGTTGCAATGGTCAAACTCCACAAGAGTCAAACATCACGAGGGTCACAAGGGTCACAAGGGTCACAAAAGGATGGTCAAATTTCACGAGAGTCAAAAGTCACGATGGTCACAAAGGGGTAGTCAAATTTCATGGGAGCGAAATGTCACGATGGTCACAAGGGGATAGTCAAATTTCACAAAGGTCACAAAAGGATGGTCAAATGTCACGTGAGTCAAACATCGCGAGGGTCACAAGGGGATAGTCAAATTTGACGAGAGCCAAACGCCGCGAGGGTCACAAGGGGATAGTCAAATTTCACAAGGATCACAGGGGTCACAAAAGTGTGGTCAAATTTTACGAGAGTCAAACATCGCGAGGGTCACAAGGGGATAGTCAAATTTTACGAGAGTCAAACGTCACGAGGGTCTCGCGGCGATGATCAAATTTTACGAGGATCAAATAATTCCTACGCTAGCCCTGTTTCTCCATGCACAACCGAATTGAATAAATGTTATTATTGGAATTTACGTTGCCGGTGATGTTGAATCTGAATCCGAAGTCGGGTTTTGCAAGTTGTGGTCAAGTTTTCTTATTTATAACAATTCAATGTTTAAACCATCATATCACGGAAACGGTTGCAGATAGATAACAAAGTTTGAAACAAAAAATTTAAAATATATAAAAGTACACAAATGGATTGGAATTTCTTGTTGTATAACTTTGTTCCCTAACTATGATAAATAACGAGTAATCGGAGGTGGGAGCGAAGCGAGTGGTGCATTATCCCCTGCGCGAGGTGTCGGCGGTAACCGCGTGGACCGCCCGCACTCTCTCTTAACGGGCTATATCTCTGCAAATAATGGAGATATGACAAAACGAAACAACATTAAATCTATGTATTTTTTATGAGTGAACTAGTTTGATGCTAAATGTTTTTTGTCATTCCAGCCGTAAGGCAGCGTTTCATGGACGCTCCGTATCGCTCCGCGTCCGTAAATCTCTGCCTACGGCTGTCATGACAAAAAATTTGTTCGTCATACGGCCAAAAAAAACTTTTCTGACGAATATGGTTGCAGCCCTCGCCTTCGGCTCGTGCTGCAAACCCCATATTCGCCAGAAAAGTTTTTTTCGGCCTAATGACGAAATATACTATTTCTGTATCTAAAACCATTTACTCACGAAACGATATTAAACAAAAACGTTGGATGTAATTTGCCTCACAATGCAGCAAAAGAGCGTAAATATTCCATTAACGGCTAAGTGTAGAGAAAAATTTCAAAAACATACTTGTATGTAAAATATGATGGCGGACATGTTTTAACTGAACAATTTTTCTCTATTTCTATCGAGTTTGCCGAAATACGCATCGGAGCGCCTCGACACATCGCACGCTTACGCGCCGCCCGCTCCACTCCCACCTCACATAACTCTTTATCTATAATAGTTAGGAAAAAAAGTTTCATGACAAAGAATGAGTATTTTGACATGACAAACAGATTTTGTTTGAAACCTCTTTCCCTATCCGAAACCGTTTCCACGATATAATGGTATAACAATTAAGCATTTACTCAATTTCGTAGTCCATACAGAAACAGGACTAACGTATGGACTATTTGGACCTCGTGAAATGTGATCTTTTCGTTGTGACTTTCGTGACCCTGATGAAATTTGATCATTCCCTTATGACCCTCATGAAAAATGATCTTCCCCTTGCGACCTTCGTGACTCGCGTGATGTTTGAACCCGGTGAAATTTGGCCATCTCCTTGTGACCCTCGTGACCTCATCAAATTTGACTTTCCGCTTGTAACCCGCGTGATTTTCAACCCTCGCGAAGTTTGACCATTGCAATATTCAACCTTTGGGCAATTTAATCATTCCCTCGTGACTTTCGTGATGTCTGATCCTCGGGACATTTGATCATCTCCTTGTGGCCCTCGTGAAGTTTGACCCTCGCGAAATTTGACCTTCCCCTTGTGACCTTCATGACCCTCGTAATGTTTGACCATCGTAAAATTTGACTATTCCCTTGTGATCCTCATGAACTCGTAACGTTGACCCTCCTGAAATGTGATCTTTCCCTTTTAACGTTCGTGACCTTCATGATGTTTGACCCTCGTGAAATTTGACCATCTCCTCGTAACCCTCGTGAAATTTGACTTTTCCTTGTGACCCTCGTGATGTTTGACCTTCTTGAAGTTTGACCATTTCTTAGTGACCCTCGCGAAGTTTGACCATTGTAACATTCAACCTTTATGAAATTTAATCATTCCCTTGTAACCCTTGTGAAATTTGATCATCTCCTTGTGACCCTCGTGAAGCTTAACCCTCGTGAAATTTGACCTTCTCCTTGTGATCTTCGTGATCCTTGATATTTGACCCTTGTGATATACGACCCTCGTAACATTCAACCTTAGTGAAATTTAATCATTCCGGTATGACCCTTGTGAAATTTGACCATTGCCTTGTGATGCTCATGAAGTTTGACGTTAAGTTAATATAGGGTCACAAGGAAATGCAACGTTCAAACATGTTAATATCCTTAAAATTTGATAAATCTGAGTTGAAAGACGATTTCAAGTTTTTAGATCTTAAGTGGATTCCAATAAATCAAGAATAAGAACCATTAATCGATAAATGAACACGTAGAATCCTGTAAAAATGGTCTTTTAATTTTTAATACGTCATATTCATTTGTTTTCGGTTCGAAAGATTATTTCTGACATAAAATTTGCCGGGTTTCAACTGCGGGAGTTGCGTATGCCCAGTGGTAGTGGGTGCGCGGCAGAGTTGCGCATGAATATCCCATGCGCCGGAGAGCTGCGCACGAAAATCTCCTGCGTGGGATTTTCGCCCTCATCTGGCATCACTGAAGTGTACGTTGAATTTTACGGATGGGCGAAACAACAATAATTGCACATCGAATTTAGGAGAAAAGAAAGATTGAGTGAGTTATATTGTTTTTTATGTCTCAATAACTATAATCACTTTAACACTCGCCCTTCCCCTCTACCACTCCTTTAGGTGCCGACGTATAGTTCGGGCGTTCGGGTGTTTTTGAAATTTAATTTTTTTACGATCACTCTACAGCTTTTCCAAAACAAAAAAATACGGAATCGAAAAATGAATTATTCATTTTTTCGAATCAAATAATGCTCCCATTGAGAAGAAATATTTGATTATTAAGTACCGTTATAGCGGCACTTACGGACAACGTTTTTAAGCCAAAGCGAATGGCTCAGGGGAAACGTTCGGGCGTTTCACGCGGCGGCCTCGGGTTCGAAACCCGTTTCCGTCGCATTTTTTTAATAGTGAAGCAAGGGGTTGGTGTGATTAAAACACCAGCCTTTTGACACTTTCCGCACGAAGATTTCATTGATTCTATGCTAAAAAATTTCGAGCATAAAATCGATGAAATAATTGCATTTTGAGTATGCAATAAATACAACGTATCTCACTGACAGTCTACCCATCCTCACCACTCAGCTGCATCGGAGTCTTGCTATTCCGATCGGCGCCGTGGTGGGTTGGGTAGACTGTAGGTGGGGGGCGCCGAAGTGGTGCTTATACTACTTATAATATTAGGTGTACACATAAGTTTTAGGACACTTTGCAAAGAATTTAAAATTCATTTTCGGAAAAAAGTAAACTACATTTATTCATCAAAATAATCTCCATCATTTTGAATGACCTTCAGCCATCTGTTAGGTAATTCACGGATGCCTTCCGCAAAGAAAGTTTCATCTTGCGAGGCGAGGAAATTATCGATCCATTTTTGCACTTCTTCAAATCTTTTAAATCGCACATCAGTCAATTCGTTGTGCATCTTCCGAAACGAGTGAGAATCAGTTGGAGCTAAGTTTGCTGAATACGCCGGGTGTGGCACAACTTCCTATCCAAGAGCCATTAACGTATCTTTGACCGGTTTACCCACATGAGGCCTGACGTTGTCATGCAACAATTTTACTGGACGTTTTCCTTTGTCAGTAAATGGACGTTTTTGTTCAATTTCTTGGTTCAATCTTATTAATTGTTAACGACAGCGATCAGCAGTAACTGTCTCGCCAGACTTCAAAAGTTGATAATGCAGTACGCCTTTCATATCCCGCCATATACACAGCATGATCTTCTTACAGTGAATATTGCGCTTCGGTGTCGATGTCGTCGGCGCGCCGGGATTAACCCAATGATATTTGCATTTTGGATTATCAAAATAAATCCACTTTTTATCGCCTGTCACAATTTTCCACAAAAAAGACTTTCTATGTTGCTTATTGTAAAGATTCAGACATATGTCAAGTCGGCTATTTTTATTTTCTTGAGTCAAAAAGTGTGGCACCCACTTTGTTCCTTTTCGAATCTTTCCCATTGCGTTTAAGCGATAGGAAACGGTCTGTTAAGTTACCCCAATCTGTTTTGCAAGTTGTTTTTCTGTCTGGCAAAAGTTTTCATCCAGCAACGCTTGCAGTTCCTGGTCATCCACCCTTACAAGGGCTCCGGTACGTTCACGGTCACTAACATTGAAATCACCTTCTTTAAATCGCTTATACCAATACTCACATGTACTTTTAGATACAATGTTGTCCCCAAGAACAGAACAAATCGATTGACATGCTTTCCTAACAGTTTTTCCTCGATGGAATTCATAGCAAATGCAGTGTCTAATAAATAGCTTATCGGTCTGCATGTTTTATTCACAGAATTTAAGGTTATGTTTATGACTGTTTTATGTTTTGATACTACATAACAAACCCCACCATATCATATGTAAGCGGTAACTTTGAATTACTTTCATGACACGGAATCGAAGTGTCCGAAAACATATTTGTACACCTAATATATGTAAATACTCTCGAAGTATCCTGCATCAGATTTTGCGCAATAGTCAAGGCGTTTCTGAAAACTATGGAAGACTTCTTCAATTTTAGTTTGAGAAATATTAGAAACACCCTTCTGGATAGCGCATATTAGAGCCTCTTATGTCTGAGATTGTCCGCGTAATAGAAGTCTTTGAGATAATTCCACAAGAAAAAATCACACGGGTTAAAATCTGGTGAATATGGTGGTCATTCCATCCCTGCTCGGGCGAAGTGAGGATACCTTAAGCCGATGACGTGATCACCGTATGCTTTGTGCAATCCAGCAAACACATCATTATTTCGATGAGGTGTTGCACCGTCTTGCATAAAATAGAAATCTTTCACCAATCCTTTTTCCTTAGCGAATGCGAAAAATTTAGTTTCCAACATCTCGCGGTAACTCGCCCCTGTAATGGTCCCTTCCAAGATTTCCACATGTATTTGTTTGATCGACATAGCTGCCCAAACTGTAACTTGAGTAGGGTGGAGCGATTTTGCTACTAATGAATGTGGATTTTCACACCCCCAAAATCGATAATTTTGTTTATTAACGTAGCCATTATGGTAGAAATGAGCTTCATCCGTGAAAATAATTCGATTGGCTTCGATTTCAGCATTTTCAAACATTTGCGTCAAAACTTTGCTGAATTCAAGTTGTTTCCATATAGCAGCTTGTGAAAGCAATTGGTGGGAAGTCATTTTATAAGGATAAAGTTTGAGGAAATGTTTATTTATCAAACGTAGGGTCTCTCGGTTCAATTCTAACTTCGCAGCCGCCTTGCGTATTGAATCAGTTAGATGATTTTTGAAATGTCTTTCCACCTTGTCCGCTACTTCTTCCGTTACTGTATAAGATGGCCCCGGAAGATCATGGCGACGATCCTGTAGGGCACCATAGTTGACAAAATTGTCAATTACCATATAAAAACGAACACATTGACACAAAAAATTTATTGGGGACTAACCTCAAAAAAAATGATACAGGAGAACTAAAAAATTCCTACCGTTTGAGAGTGGTTTCACTCCCAATTCTGGGACTACCAATTTTACTACGAAAGCCTCTATACGCATTTGTATAATTTTTTCCTCGGGAATAATACCACTCAATGAAATACACTTTTTCTTCGACAGTAAGCAAAAATATTCACTTTCGGATGAAAAGAATGGATGAACGATAGGTCGATTGAATTTTTTCTTCATATCGAAACAAGTACAACGCTCTGCCTTTATCGCCGGAAACTGGAACTTACCCGAAAACGGTGCTACTGACGATATTAACTCTAAACTTGGCATGCAGTTTCCTCATCACACCAGAATGTTTCGTATTAAAACACGCACCCACACGAAGAAAAAATACCAGAAAAATGACCATGCTAGCACGGTAAAATGCATTGATTTCGACGGACCAGAAAAAAATTTACGTAACAACAACGGGAATAGAATAATCGTTCGCGGTAAATCCGAGAATAAATAATAATGGACCCTAGCGAATGAAAGTTCTTATTTTCCTTAATTACTCTCTATTTTCCGGTTGTTTTAGTATACTAAATTCTTTCATTAGCCCGGATATGGGAATCCGCAGTACAAGGAACCGGTTAGGCGATGGAGGAACAGCCGTAAACGGGATCTTAACGGCCTTTGGGGTCTTTCAGTGAGCTCTGATATTGAGACTGGCGTGAAAGTAATCTTCATTCTCCGTGGTCTCTTCGATGAAACTCCAATTCCTTAGCCCTGCCACGTACCCCAATTGTTGGAAAACAGCGAGACGAGATGTCCTCACTGTTTGTCCAATTGTTGGGATACTACAGACTGCTTTTATCTGAGGTTGAATTGACAGGAGCATCACTCCGATAATACTTTTGGTGAAATAATTGTCCCTTGCATCTAATGTATTTCCAATTAAATGAACACATTGTCTGGTCAATTCTGTTTTTCCCGTGAAAAATCTCCTATCCTCTAAATAAAGAATTTTTAGGTCTGTGAAGCATTGATTTTTCAGAGGCAGGGGGGCATATAATCATGTTTCAATAAACGGTCGAAGCCCAATCACGTAGACCCTCTGCGTTTTATGCTTGTTTCCACTTCTAATCGTGTAATTGACATCAGAATTCCTCTCGACAATTTCGTAAAGGCCGATTCAGGATTTTGTCCACTTTTTTAATTGTCTTCGTCGTAAACCATCATTTTTGATAAGAACCTAATCTCCTACTTCTAAGTCCATGGACTCTGCATCCTAGTCGTACTGTACTTGCGACTTTCCTTTTTCCTCATCAAAGGATTCGTTTGCCTCACGATGCACTGCACGCAATTGTTCTCGGGGTTCCTGGGCAAAGTTATCGTAGCAATAAGTTGAACGGGGCGACTGCTTCATGGCTGTCGGTAAGTCAGCGCGCCTTTTAAAAATAAGTTCAAAAGGCGTCATTTTTGTAGCCGTGTAGGGAGTGGTGTTATATGCAAACATTGCATAGAGTAGCCACGTATCGCAATCCATCTGGTCCTCTTGAATGAAGCCTCTTAGGTATTCTGCTTGACGGCGATGTGACCGTTCGACAATGCCATTTGTCTAAGGTTGGTATGCTGTCATCTGTATCTTTTTTATTCTAAGAAGTTTACAAACATTTTTCAGAATTTCTCCTACGAAATTTGGTCCTCAGTCTGTTAGCAGCTTCCGTGTGCTACCGTACTTGCCAATAATTTTTTCTGCGCAAGCACGCCCGATTGTTTTGAGAAGACATGACATCTTTCTCATATTGGGGAACTGGAAAGCTGGATACAGCCTCTATTTTACCAGAGTCTGCCTTGATCCCGTCCTCTGAAATGATGTGTCCCAAGTACACGACTTCTTTTCTCAAGAAATAGTGCTTGTCAGGACGCAGTCTTAAGTTTGCATCTTTCAGGCGCTGTAGAACATCTCTTAGCCTTTTATTATGCTCACATAGACCTGGTCCAAAGAGCACAATGCCATCAAGATTAACGAGGCACCTATTTCCCTGAACTCCCGCCAGGACAGAATTCATCAGCCTCTAGAACTTGGGAGGTATCTCTTGGGCCGCAAAAGGCTGTCTATTGAACTCACAGTGCCGATAGGATGTGGAAACTGCAGTTTACATTTATCTTTCTCCTTCACAGGTATCTGATGGTAACTCGAAGCCAAACCCAGAGTTGAGAGATATGTTTTGTTACTCAAACGATCCAAAGTATCAGATATATTGGGTAATGGAATTCAATCACCAATGGCGACGTCATTGAGGCGTCGGAAGTCCACTACCACGCGAATCTTCACCTTTCCGGACGCATCCATTTTTTTAGGTACGACCAGTAAAGAAGGATTCCACTGACTCTTCCTTGGACCCACGACTTCATTATGCAGTATCTCTTTGACCTGACGATCAAACTCTCCCGTCTACGACTCCGGTAACCGATGAGTTCTAACCCTGTTTAAACCGGGCATCTCATGTTTCAAGTGATCAGTCACCCCCGAAGAATTCCCTTGTAACTGCACGATCGAATGGTATTCTTCCAAAATTTCCAGACGACAAGTTTTCTCATCCACGTTTAGATGATCAATTCTCAAATTCTCATGGAGTAATTTAATGCAATTTGGATTTTCACATTTCCCTGTATTTTTCGGAATCATACTTATTTCTTCCGATGGTAATTGGTCCAACTTTAACATCGATGAATTGATGAAAATCTCATTTTCATTTATATTAATTACGCAAACAAGCACTTGTCCGTCCACCACCTTCGTCAAGCATTCCCCGGTGAAAACACCTTCTGTCAGCTACTTCTTCCGGACGATTCCAGCCTTCTCGCTGGGTAGGGTAACCTGAAGCAATACTTCGCTTCTAGCCTTAACTTTCGTGGGTTCCCTAGCCCAGAACAGAACGAAATGATGTCCGTTGGTGACCAACGCCTTCCTATCCATTGTTTCCACCTTTAACTTGGGGGAAGAGAAAAAATTCCTGCCTAAAATTCCCCTGATGCAAGGGAAAGTTTCAGGTACAACCTGAAACGCATGGTTCAGGTATTTTTCCCCAATCTTCAGGTACAGAACAACTTCTGTCAGGACTGATATATCCTGATTGGAAATTTCCCTCACGATCTGATTTCCTTGTATTATCCCGATAGTTGTATTCAGCTTATCGCTTCTCACGAGAAATGCTTTTGCCCCTGAATCCGCCAGAAACACCGTGGGTATTTCAACTTCAACTCCTGCACAGTCTGCAAAATTTGTGATTTTATCTCCACAGACCGTGCTGGTTTTATCATCGGACCCTTACTGTGTTTAGAGGCATTGACCTATCCATTCGAAAGTATCACAATCATAACTTGATAGGTCCGATCGGTAAAATGTTATTCTCCTTTGTGTTCCCATATTTCCTCACAAAATTTTTATTCAAATTGTTTTGATTAATAGTTGGACCACTTGTCAGTGCCGGAGAAATTTTCTGCGAGTCTGCGATTCCCAATCTTTTCTTCAATTTATGATATTCAGTGGCCTCGTAACCCGAATATCTGCAATATTTGCAAATAGTACCGAAAGCATTGACACTGCGCCGCCCTGACGCAACCGGCAATGTTTTGCGTTGGGCCTGCGAGCTGCGACACTATTTTGCAAGATGACCCCTTCGGCCGCAGTTGAAACAATTTCCAGTGGACTGTCTACCCAGAGAGGCCAAGCTTCTCCCAGTGGAGTTTCTGTGACCGCATAACCCCTGTTCGAACATGAGTTTAGCCACGGTCATCATAACTGTTTTAGCAGCTAATTTCTTCCCCTCGGTAAATTCATTGTGCAGGCTGAGTAGAACATTCAAAAAATCGACAGTGGCCTCCTCAGTGCGAGCCACATATTTAGTGACATCGTCGTTGTTTCTTTGCGGTGACTTACTAAATTCTGCTTGAAGTTCCACGAGATTTTTGGTTTTCTCAAAAATTGACTCAAATTCAGCTTTCAGTTATTCAAACGACGAAACAGTTCTATACCGTATTTGTGACTCATGAAGTTGCCTTTTATTTTGCTCCCCAGAATTCTCTCCAGTAGAAGATCTCGAAGCTCTGGATATATCAGTTTCCTAGTGCTTTCAACTGCAAAAAGTAATCAAATTTATCTGGATTTTTCCCACTGAAATTACGCACCAGTAGAAGTCTACTCTTTAGATGAAGGTATGCCCCCACGGTTTCTTGGTTATTTTGTATATTCTGCTCAGCCCAGGCTTCTGTCGGAAGGTCTCTGACGTCATTTCTCTCCCGCTCAGCTTACCTTCCGTAAAGCCGCTCGGATTCAAGACGTTGTCGCATTTCTCTCTCCCTTATCCAATTTCTTTTCTCAAGGTTATCTACGCTATACGTATAGTGGTAGATTTTATTTCCTCCCTGTCGCTCTAATGGTCTGCATACCTTTCCTCCCTATTCTCGCGATTCCCGAGTATTTAGGGATTAGCGTTTATTTGCGGACATTGCTTATTATCCCCGTGTTATTCTTAATACTTAAATCGAATCGATCCACAGTAGATTATTTTTATTGCCGTGCATTTCAAGTCAATTTCCCAAATTATTATCATTATTATGAATTTTGTTATTTTTGGTTTTGTTGGAAAGATATTGTATAAAATTAGATTATTTGAAATTATTTCGAGTCATTTGACGAGAATAGGGAGTATTATAATTAATTTTTCGTTTCTTGAAAATATTATGTGAAAATCATCTTGATTATTTGATTTTTGGAATTTCAATAGCGAAACAAGGAAGGACAATGTTGATTTATTCTTTTTTTGTAGTCTTGAAATCCACCCCTTTCTCCATAACCTAGCACACTGAGTGACCCGAGAACTGTGAGCTCTCCCTGAAAATCAAGTTTCTCGATTTGTTTGGTTTAATGGTTTAATTTCCTGACATTTCCGATTGACGATTACCGACACTTCCGGTTTAATGATTTCGGTGAAAAATTATCTGGTGCCCATATTTTTCTTTTAGTTCAATTCGATTTAAGGGAAGAAGCGCAAAGGTGACGGACATTTTAACCTCCGTAGAAAAATGTCACGTTAGGAAAGAAAACATTTTTTTTTTAATTTAGCGGAATCAAAATTTTCATGTTGGACCCGGTAAATGATGATTTTAAAAATGATCACTCGATAGATATGAATTTTAACAAAGTATCGCAAAAGAACTTTTTTATTTAAACAAGGTGTAAGTTTCGAGGAAAAAAAATTTAGACTCGAATAAATGGAAATTCCAATGAATTAATAAATAAATTAACAAGTTGACAACAAATCCTGATCGCATGTGGTAAAAAATAGAAATCAAATTATATATCATAGAATAGCTATAGAAGAATCGCCGATACAATCGATGTTTATTAACCTCCATTTGTCCAGTAGTCTGTTTTGAAATCTCCCGAAATTCGTTGTTGATTGAAGTTCGAAGAAAGTACCATGCTGAGAAGCCATTGGGTATGATTCACTCCACGCGTTTCTCTATCTTAGCGTGTATCGTGGAAAACTTGCAACTGGCCCAGCTTTATAAAAAACTCAATATCTCGAGAACTACTGGAGATTAATGAACGCCAATTATATCGGAATTTTTCGATATTTACTGTATAACATATATTTTTCGTTCCATCGGCATGGAAAATTCGGGATTTACGCGCTGATTTTGGAGCGGAAAGTGAAGTTTTTACGTATCGCCCGAACAGGCTACGGAAAGACATCTGGTGGCGCTCGTGTGGCGCACGAGAAAAAATTGCATCACCGTCATATGGTGAAGTGACTCTACTCGCTATAATACGATTTGGTGCTATTGTTGATTATTATTCGCATCACGAATCAATTAAGCAAAAAAAAAGAGTTCTGACGAGTCTGATAGAGACAATGAATTCGACGATATTCATTTTAAGGCTCGAGAAATTATCAATACTTTAATTCCAAAGAAATCTGCACCGCGTTACCATATAACCTATAATGCATTTTTAAAATGGTGTGCGGACAGAAATATTTAGAAATCTACGGAAGCTTAATTAGCCCCTCACGTACGGGGTCGATGCTATGTATCGACTCATATAAAGGTGGATGACTCACTTCAAAAGTGATTAATTGAAAAATGAATACTGCAGCTTCAATTCAGTAGTGAAGTGGTAAACGGAGATAAGTCGACTTATCTCCCACTTGAGTTTTTGATGAATATTTCAAAATCTAAGGGAGATAGCAAAATTTTCGTAACCATATTTGTTGTAGCACTCAATCGATTCCACAAAACAGGTTATAACAAAAATTTTGCTACCTCCCTTAAATTCCGAGATATTGATTGATAACTAGTCAATAGTCGAAATTGACTTATCTCCTTTTACCACTTCGCTACTGAATTACCTATCGATTTTATAATTTTCCGTTGATTAGAAGTCATCGCATTCTAATTGTATCAAGCGTGCAGCACGCTTGGAAACAAAAGGGCCCTGTCTGTGAGGGGTTAACCCTCGATCGGTCGCGTCATGGCACGAGCCCCGTTCTGTCCCGATTTTTATTTTTTACGCTGAAACGTTGTTGAGAAAAAATCTGAAAAAATTGAAATTCGTACTTTCCATCATGTCAAACATTTAAACAATTTTTGTTCTGTGCATCTTTGCACCAATCAAAAATTAAAATTCCTGAAAAAATTGAGTCTGTCAAAATCTCTGTGTTTAACCTGTAAATGTCAAATTTTTACACCGAATGGAAATCAATTTTTGAATAATGTTTTCACTTTTCTCGTTTTATACTGATATTAGTTGTTAGTTGGAAGTTCAAAGTTACTCGTTTAATCATAAATACACATTTCTTTTCTAACTTTTTTTTCTTAAAATTGTAAAATACACGGAACGGCGCAGCGCTCATCAGGCGACCAGATACGTTTGGTGAAGAGGTGCGACCACTCGAGGGTAAAGTTTTCAATAATTGCAAATTCTACTCAAAAAATATTCTACTTTATCCTATTTTTCATTTTTTTGTTTCTCCCGAATTTCCCAGGCATCTGGAACGAAAAATAATATACGCGTCTCGCAACAAAAAGGCATCGCTTCAGGTCGTGTGTTTGCGGCGCGAGCCGCAAACAAAGATGCCTCTTCGTTGCTCGACACGTAATGTACTATTTTTAGAATTTTTTCCGACGTGCCATCATGATTTGTTGTTAACTTTTAAATTCGCCTATTGATTAATTCATTGTTGATTCCATTTCTTCGAGTCTGGATTTTTTTCCGAAACTTACACCTATTGTGACAAAAAAAGTTCCTGTGCCCTACTTTGATAAAATTCGTGTTTATCGAATTATAATTTTTTTTTAAATATCTCACCTGCCCCAACCTAAAATTTTGTTTTCTCATAACTTCAAAAAAAAAATTTTTTTAATAACCATTCAAGGCATGCATGGAATAAATCGACAACATATTCATTTTCTTCTTGAAGTTTGAATAAAATGTCTTCCGATTTGATCGAAGAAGTATGGACCGCCCCATAAGTGAAGGTGGTGGAGCGATTCCGCGCTCACGCCACCTAGTTAGCAGACCGCAGTTGGTAACGAAAACAGGAATAGGCGACCTGCATATCCGACAATAATAATTTTTTTTTTCGATTTCTGGAGCTTTCAGAATTAAAGTACTAAAACCGTAATAGAATATTTGGGTGAATTAATCTTGGGTATGAAAATATTTGGTGGACGCGTATGGAGAGACGCAAGATTTTCGAAAAAATATGTCTAGGAAAATGCAACGTCCATTGTTTGGAGTCTAACGAACAATAAAAAAATGTCTAAATCAGATTAAAATTATGCTGCATTGAGAACTTTCACGGAAAAACCCAGAAAATGAGGTTTCATCCTGAAAAATGGAACAAAATCAGCTCAATTCTACATTATTCCTGTTTTTTAAATGTCCTAGCATATATCAAAAGTCACTCGATAGATCCATTGAGGCCCAAACAATCAGATTTCTAGGGGGTCCCCCTGTAAACTGATAATAGTATATTACGTAATAAGGACAGTAAGCGGATGTTTGTGAGGAATGTTGCAAACTCACATGACTCACAAACCGACGCTACCGTCCTGTTCGCGATTGCGAGAATAAAACCGCTCTAGCACTCGAGGGCACTGATGTGAGCGCCGAAATTCAAGGTCATCGACCGATCAGCTGGTCAGCGTGCCGAGTCATGCAGTTACCCTTTGGATTCTGAGACAGTCAATCGTAGCTCCGTGAATATCATAAAATTAAATATAGTTCGCGTTATTTTGAATACGTAAAGTGTATTATATTGAGTTCAGTGCAATTAAACATTATTACATTTAAATTGTGTTTAATTAATTCTCCCATTCCAGCACTTCGTGAAATTACAATCCGTGGTAAATAAATATTAATTCAAAATTCTAAAGGCAATCGTGAACATGGTCCTTCGAGCCAGATTGGCGGAACATTAAACTAATTAAACACAATTAATTATTTGGTCGGCTTTTCGCTAGAGTCGAAAAGTCTGACACTGAAAATAAATCAGCTCGCGTTCGACGATAAATTGTGGAATAAATCGTGTAACCGAGTGTAAACCCCCGTGCGTAACCGAACTACAACGCGTCTACCACGGGGTGAGAATTGAAATTCTCCTTTCCAAATTTGTTTGTTGTGATTCAGTGCGATTGTCGAGTAATTAACCTCAGTAATCGACGTACTGGAATTAAACAAATCATTCTATTGCGTTTAGAATACGCTAAACAGAGTAAAACTCAACCATAACCCTCGTGCAACCGTGTGTGCATACTGGTACTTCTCGTGGCATCTCTATTGTGAACCCCGTGGCGCTTCACCCGGGGAATTCAAACGCGTAACGACGCTCAGTGCCGTATTGCGAAAACGCGATTGACACGCACCATCTTTAAATTGAATGAGTGCCGTATATGCCCACTACGGACTCCGTGCAATAAACTCAGTTTAATTGAAATCCAAATGAGAAAATAATTTCAGTGAATAACAGTGCGTGATCTATACTAGAGCATTGCTGAGCACCCAGGACGTTGTGCTGCTCGAGTGATTAAGTGACTTTTTAAATTAATTCTCACACAGTTATTTATATTATATCAAGTGAAATAGTGCAAAAATAAGTCAACATCATGCAACGTTGGATGCTTCTCTCATCGCGGATGATGACACATTTGAGGAGACCCTAGACATCCAAGAAAGACGTATCGAGGCTTTGCAACGCGTGAACACCAATTTCAAGGCCCTACCTCAACAACATAAGACACTGAGTGCTGTGAAGGTCGCGCTGGAATAATTGGAGACTTATTATTTGGAGATCAAAGTCCTTGACAGGCGCTTGCACAGGCTGGCTGTTCTGAAGGAGAACAAGCAGAGTGCATACTTCACCGAATCAAAGTTTGAAAAGGCAGAAGCTCAATACATGAAGGACAAAATCCTCTTGTATGAAGTCATGGAGCGATTAACGCCTCCCCCTGTCATACCACAAGACACCGAACCCACTCAAGGATTCAAAAACTCCTTCTTCAAACTCGAAAAAATCAAGGCTCCTAAATTCAGTGGAAATATCGCGAAGTGGAAGAACTTCAGAGGGCTTTATAAGAAGCTAGTGCATGAGAATCCAGCCATTCCCACGATTCAGAAGTTTTTTATCCTTCGCGTCTCATTAGAAGAAGACGCCCTCGAACTCATCGATGAGGTGGATGTGACTGAGGACAACTACAACACTGTCTGGAGAATTCTGAATGACAGATATGAGGACGCGAGTCGTCTCATATGGACATACCTGAAAGAGCTGTTTAGTGTCAAGAAGATGAAGAGTGAGACAACTGATGAAGCACGCCGGCTACATGACCAGACCGTTCGCGCACGTAAAGTCCTCTCAAACCTGAAAAGGAAAGTCGAACATTGGGATGATATCCTTGTATACCTCACAGTCAACAAGATCGATAATGAAACACGCAAGCACTGGGAGCTGAACATCAACAATGTCAACGAGCTCCCCGCTTCCCAGGAAGTCAAGGCCTTTCTCGATGAACGCGCTAAGAGACTCGACCGTCTACCGGCCGGTAGACTTCCACGCGTCAGCACAGTAAGGCAGCCTTTAAGGCTATGCACGCTGTTAGTGAGGAAAAGGTCGTATGCCCCTTTTGTAGCAAAAATCACTCCGTAACCACTTGTTTCTCTTTCAAGGTTAAGTCCCTCAAATAAACGTGACTTTGTTAAATCTAATAATCTTTGTTTCAATTGTCTCAAGAGTGGTCACGCGGCCCAGGACTGCGAGGAGCAAGATCGCTGCAAAATAGAGAGAACACCACACTATCATCTGCAGATCATCCAAGTGGTCCAGAAGTGAGAAGAGAACAGCTAACACCGCCAAGGCTGAACGCGGTAATAGCGACGCCGACAGCTGAAGGTCAGAGCGACATATCTATCTCTTTGGATGAAGAAGAAGAAGAAGAAGCAATGAAGGTTACTGCATGTCACAGCAACCAGGCAGTATCCACTGCCAATTCAGTGCTACTCGCGACTGCAACAGTACGAGTTCGCTCTGTCGATGGTCGTACAATAATCGTTAGAGCTCTCCTGGACCAAGGATCTGAGTTGTCTTTCATCAGCGAGTCAGCAGCGCAGGTATTACGCGCTCCACAGGTCAAGGTCAACATCACCATCGCCGGAGTTAACGGGAACAAAACCGCGTCCTGCAAGACGGCAGTGTCGTGTGCTATCGAACCGTGCTACTCAAGGGAGCCGTCACTCCCGATCATCGCTCAGGTCCTTCCCAAGCTCACATGATACGCCCCACGAAGAGAACTGACCCAAGTGAAATGGAGTCATCTCGAAGGGCTGACATTCGCAGAAGCTGACCCCAAGGACAACAGAAAAATCGATGTGATCATTGGAGCAGATTTATATCCGGCTATTCTGTTGGAAGGTATAAGAAAGGGATCTATCGATTCTCCCATGGCGCAAGAGACGATCTTCGAATGGGTAATCTCAGGCCCTCAGACATCCTCAAGAACCCTGGAGCAACAGACTCACGCGTCAGCTCATCATTGCATTATCAGAGAACCTATCGACGATTCAATTCGCAGATTCTGGGAACTAGAAGAGCTTTCTGGCCCCATTGGCCTGAATCAGGAGGATCAGAAAGTGGACGACCACTTCAAGGATATTCATTCGCGAGAGAAGAGTGGAGGATATATAGTGCGCCTTCCCCTGAAGAGTCAACTACCTCTAGAGATTGGTGAATCCTACGGTATCGCGAGGAAATGCTTGGAAAGACAGAGAAACTGATTCCTCGCTAATCCACTACATCAATGTGAGTATGACAAATTTCTCATGAAATATCAAGATTTAGGACACATGAAATTATCCTCGGAAAACGCGGATCCTAGATAGAGGCCGATGTACTTACCACATCACGCTCTCTTACGAGAAAACAGTTCGACCTCACCGATCAGAGTGGTCTTCAACGCCTCCAGCCGCACCACCAATGGATCCACTCTTAATGATCACCTGTACATTGGTCCACAATTACTACCTGATCTCCTCGATGTCATTCTGAGATGGAGGATGCACCCAGTGGCACTGAGAACAGACGTCGAGAAAATGTTTCGACAGATTCTTGTAGCCCCTGAGAAGCATCATTTACAAAGAATTCTGTGGCAACCACCTGACACGACGGAAGTGAAAACATATGATTTAAAAACAGTAACGTATGGAACTGCACCAGCACCATTCCTGGCTAACCGCATGCTGAAACAACTAGCTATAGACGAACGACAGAAATTTCCGCGAGCCGCCGCTATACTGGAACGTGATTTTTACGTTGATGACGTCTTGATTGGAGCTTCGTCAAGTGAGGAAGCCAGAGACATCCAACATGAGCTACAACTGCTGTTACGTTCCGTTGGAATGAACCTGAGAAAATGGGCATCTAGCCACACTGAGAGCCTCAGAGCAGTCCCCCGCGAGCTGCTAGCATGCGACCCTACGTCGAAATTCGATCAGAAGAAAACCGTCAAGGTCCTTGGAGTCCAGTGGAACATGAATCAAGACACCTTCAAGTTCTCCGTGTCCTCAAATAACTCGAGCGAGGCCACGAAGCGCGGAATCAACTCTCGCCAGGATCTTCGACCCAGTGGGCTGGCTCACGCCCACTACAATCACAGCAAAAATCCTCATTCAAGAACTATGGTTACTTGGAATAGATTGGGACGAAAAAGTGCCTGAGACAATTCTTGAAAAATGGTAAAATTTCGGTCTCAACTCACAACTCTCCAAGAGATCAACATCAATCGATATCTCAAATGGACACCAGACTCGCAAAAGCTGGAACTACATGGGTGTTGCGACGCATCTACCCAAGCCTACGCTGCAGCAGTCTACCTGAGAATAAGAGGAGATGAGATTACCCCAACAGAGGTACACCTCATCATGGGAAAATCCAAGGTCGCCCCTACAAGGCACCAGACCGTAGCGAAACTTGAGCTCTGTGCCACACATCTGCTGACTCGAGTCTTGGAACGAGTCAGAGACACCATGAAACTCGTAGCAGTACCCATTCACGCGTGGAGTGACTCGTAAATAGTACCCACATGGCTTCAAAAACACGCATCACATTGGCCGACATTTGTTGCTAATCGAGTATCTGACATACAGACCAGACGCCCAACTGCCGACTGGCATCACGTACCAACTACATCGAACCCAGCCGACTGTGCCTCTCGCGGAGTTGTACCCGCAAATCTAGTCACACATGACCTTTGGTAGACTGGACCGAAATGGCTAAAACTTGATGCAAGTCAATGGCCACAACAAGGAACCATCGACAACCCAACTCTTCAAATAAAAACCGAAAAGAAAGACAACCTCATAGGATGCACGACAATGCGGAAAACTCAAGCGGTTGGTGATTATGAGCCAGGAGACATTCTTAAGCTACCTCACCCTATCCCCTCGTGGCAGAAGATCTTGAGGATCACAGCCTATTGCTTGAAGCCCTTGAACGCGTTGAAGGAACGTCAATCACAACTCTCATCCAAGGCTTTAATAGAGAAAGCGCATGATTTTTGGATCAGACAAATCCAGCGAGACGAGTTCCAGCATCAAATTGGCCTACTGGAAGCGAATCAACAACTTCCAACCAAGGATAAACTGATCCCACTCCACCCTGTGATGGATAACAATGGCATCATGGGAATGAGCGGACGTATTTCCAAGGCATCAGTCTGGTACGAGGAGAAACATCCCATAATTTTGCCAGCAGGAAGAATCGCAGACCTCCTTATCAAGGACATTCACCAAAGGACACTACACGGAGGTCTTCAGCTGACCCTAAGCACCCTGAGACAAAGGTATTGGGTCCTGAACGCGAGACGCCTTGTAAAGAGCCACATCCACAAATGCGTGAAGTGCATTAGATACGACGGGAAACCCGCGCACCAAATCATATCGGCTCTTCCACCAGAGAGAGTAACACTGTCTCCACCTTTTACATACACTGGGCTGGACTATGCTGGACCTGTTAATGTTCGCACAACCCCAGGACGTGGACATAAATCACACAAGGGGTACATCGCGCTCTTCGTGTGTATGGTCACTCGCGCAATTCACTTGGAACTAGTGTCAGACTATTCAACACCGACATTCTTGGCTGCATTCGACAGATTCGCGTCGCGTCGTGGATTACCATCGAATTTATACAGCGACAATGGTACCACTTTCCAAGGAGCAGAACGTGAACTCAGGAAAGTCATAGACGAAATGTACCAGAATCCTGACGTGCAGGCCAACATCGCAACGAAGAGAATCGAGTGGCACTTCATCCCTTCCAGCTCTCCACATTTCGGTGGACTTTGGGAAGCAGGAGTGAAGTCAGTAAAAAACCTGATGAAGAGACTGCTAGACGACTGCACGCCCACCTTCGAGGAATGGACTACACTGCTAAGTAAAATCGAGTGCAACTTGAACTCGAGACCACTTGGAATCCTCCGGGATGATGCTGAAGATGTCTTAACTCCCGGACACTTCCTCATCGGCAGACCAATGAACGCGGTTCCAGCCTGATCCACATTAGAACTGAATCAGAACAGATTATCGCGTTGGCAGTTCATCCACCACCTCAATGAGAACTTCTGGAATCGCTGGAGGAATGAGTATCTCCACATGCTACAGCCCCGACAGAAGTGGCGCGCCGAACAGGAGAAATTACGAATAAATGACATAGTTCTCATCAAGGACCTCGCGACTCCACCAAGCAAGTGGCCCCTAGCCCGCGTCATCGAAACATACCCAGGAGAGGATGGCAAGGTCAGAGATGTAAAGGTGAAGACGAGCACTTTAACGTACACTCGACCAATCGTGAAGTTGATCCCCCTGCACGTGGGAGACGCCATGGCGGGCGGTGAACCGCCGCAGGGGATATAACCCCTATCATCCCGGTCATCGACTGATCAGCTCGTCAGCGTGCCGAATCATGCGGTTAACCTTTGGATTTTGAGACAGTCAATCGTAGCTCCGTGAATATCATAAAATTAAATATAGTTCGCGTTTTTCTGAATACCTAAAGTGTATTATATTGAGTTCAGTGCAATTAAACATTGTTACATTTAAATTGTGTTTAATTAATTCTCCCATTCCGGCACCTCGGGAAATTACAATCCGTGGTAAATTAATATTCATTCAAAATTCTAAAGGCAATCTTGAACACGTCCGAAAGACACACTATTTTTTGTCACGAAGACCTAATGAGACGGCGGCGCGGTGGAGGCATAGGAATGAGGTACCGGGGGTGCAGCCCCCGAGGCGGTTGCTTCGTGCCTCCCGGACACCGACAATAAACTAATTATCTAGTTTGCAACCGTTGCCTTGCATAGTTGTTCGATAGTTTCCTTACCTACAACCACATCGAATCCTACAAAAAGAATTTTTTCAGAATTATTGGAGTTTGGATTATAATATTTTCTGACAGTTTAAAAAAAAAAGAATGAAATATGTTTCAAAAACTGGATTCTCCTTCACTAAACAAAAAAATTTATCAGTTTCACCACGAATATGCGAAGAAAGACGATGATGGTACTCTCTTCTCCCAGAAAAGAGGACATTTTTTTGCATAGAAGTGAAACGCATAATTTTTTCCGACTATAAAACTCCCAAAAAATAATTAACAAAATGGCATTCCACCTCTTCTGTTATCGACAAGATAGACAAAATCGTTCAATTGCACAGGCAAACGACGGCGATATTGGTCATATCCCAGGTAGGAACTAACAAATGGCCCAAGCTTGGTCCAAGGACGGCCCAACCTTGACCAGTCACGAGCCAAAACAAAACAAGCGCCCAAGGCTGGTTGACCACCGGAATGATAACGCTGGGCCATTCTTGGCCACCATCACTGGGCCTGACTCGGTCGCCAGTCGTTAACCGTGACTAATGTATATTGATTTAAAAGATTAAAATTCAAAAATATTTTTCATTCACTCATTTTTATGATAGATTATCTTCTAATCACCCACCCCTAACGCATCTTTCAGTGAAAATCCCTAATTTGTTAATTTAAAATAATCCATCCCGAGCCGGTTTCGAACCCCCGATCCTAACATCGCTAGTCCTACACCTTAACCACTAGTCTACCGCGCAATCCTTATTACTGTTGACTCAAATCGTCCATATATGAATTCTATCTCGATTTCATTCTTTGCTGAATGAGTTTTTAAATATAATCGGAATTAATTTCGATGTCATTATTGATTAATCACCTGGTTATTCGAGGAGTGTGAAAAAATGCCTCCCCTCTCCCTCCACCTGAGTATTTTTGATGAACCTAGATTTTCAATTTTTCATTACACTTGGAGATTTGATCTTTGTTATTATTATCATTATTATTATTATTATTATTATTATTATTATTAGTATTATTATTATTTTTTTTTTACTCGTAAATGAGATCGCTGAACGATCCTCGAGGGATCCGACTTCACCTCGAAGATCGTCCAGCAAGCTAAGCGATGCAAACACTTCCTTATCGCTCCGCAATAGTGCTCCCTCTAACCAGAGGGTGAGCTCTATTGCAATCCAGAATCATGGTGCGTAAGTAGACGAAGGGACCCGAGGATGACTGCCTTCTGCATCTGGCCAGCCAAACTGAAGGTTAGACGCCTACAGGGCGGGATGGTTTTGAGCGCAGATATGAATGACTCCTTCATTCCTCCAAGAGAGCCAATGATAAGGACAACCAACTTTACTTTAAATCCTCTGTTTATTTGACGTAGCTCAAACAGGAGTGATTGGTATTTGAGCCGTTTCTCCTCTTCTTTAACTGTGATGTTGCTCTCAGCCGGAGCTGAGAACTCAATGACATAGATGGTTTTGTCATCAAAATCGAAGAGGACGATGTCATGTCTCGTTGCAACGACTGGCCTGACAGTCACGAACGAGAAGATCCAGTAAATCTTACACCTCTCGTTCACGACAACGGACTCAATATCTCCTGGAGCATACGGCAGCAGTGGTGTTCTGTCTATCCCATAAGAGTGCCGCAGATGGAAATACAGCACTCTCAAAGCCGCATTATGTCGATGGATATAACTCGTGATGGCATATGTCGGGCAAGCCGATAAAAGATGCATCAGAGTTTCTGGGGACCGCTTGCAAGCCCGACATCAAATGTCTGGAACTTGCAACCCCATAACACGACTTCGATAGACTAGGGTGTTTACCACAGCATCCTGGCAGGCGCAAATGACACCCTCAGTTTCGGACATCAAGCCAGCTGACTTCAAGAAAGAGAATGTCAACTGGACGGAGAGACCCTGCTCCTCCACATGGCGGAAGAACACGCCATGCATAGGCCTATCAACATGCTGGCGGAACAAGTTAGACTGTTCCGCCGCCTTGATGGTCGCTCTACGCCGAGATTTGGCCATGAAGGCTAATGAATCACCAGCCAACTGACCATCTCGGCCACGACGAAATTCCAAAGCGAGGGACGCCGCTGCGGTATCTGCTGCCTTATATAGCAAGGCTTGAACCCCAAGCAGCTCATGATCATGCACGAATTCCAAGTGCAGATCCAAACCATTCATAACCTCACAAGCTAAACCGAGGACTAGAAGTCCTCGTCCCCCACTCTCCCGCGGAAAATATAACCGCGGACTCGAAGAGCGTGGATGAAGACTTCTGTGGATATTCATCAGCTTGCGGGTATCTCTGTCCAGCTGCTTCAGTTCACCCCTACTCCACTTGAGAAATCCAAAGGAGTAGAGAAGCACCGGGACAGCGAACATGTTCGACGCGGCGACTTTATTGTTCCCAGAAAGTTTGGATTTCCAAACTTTCCGCAGCCGCCGCCTGTACTCTTCGGAAAGAGTCTCCTTGACTGCCTCAGCGTCCACTACGGAACGCTGATGGAAGCCAAGATATCGATATGACTCTTCGGCGCCAAGATGATGTATGACGCTTCCATCCACAAGCTGAAGATCACCCACCTCGTCACTGACTTTGCCCCTCTTTAGATGGAAAACGGCGCACTTGTCCAACCCAAATCTCATGCCAACCGCACGTGAATACACTGCGGCAACGTCAAGCAGAAGCTTGAGCTGTCGTTCTCCTGAGGCGAATAACTTCAGGTCATCCATGTAAAATACATGGCTAACCTGGTGCCTCCTATCGCCAGGTCTTCCAGCTTGATATCCCCCAATACAACGCAGCGCAACAGAGAGCGGCATCAGTGAGATGCAGAACAGAAGAGGAGTCAGGTTGTCACCCTGGAAAACTCCTCTCCTGAATTGCACCAACCCTGAAGTCAGCTTCCCCTCACCAGATGTTATAGTGAAGCGCGTCCTCCAGAGAGGCGCAAGATCTTTAATGCATCTCACTATGTTGTCTTCTACCGCAAGGCATTCGAGAAGCATGAAAATGAGCTCATGGCTCGTGCTATCAAATGCCTTGCGATAGTCGACCCAGGCCACCGACAGATTGCGATGGTACTGCAACGAATCGCGCAATACGCAGCGATCGAGCAGTAAACCCGCCTTGCAACCTGACAGTCCCCTGTTTGCTCCTCGTTGTTCGTGAATCTGCTGCCACACTGGCTGTATATTATGGAGGATATGCTCATTCAAGATAACGGTGAAGAGCTTATATAGTGTATTCAGACAAGTGATCGGCCGATAATTCGCCGGATCAGTCAAGTCTCCCTTCTTCGGGATCAGCACAGTCCTCCCCTCCACTAACCATTCAGGAACAGACTCACCGCCGTCGAGGAACGCCGTGAATATCCGAGCCAGATGGACATGCACAGAGGTAAAACTCTTCCACCAAAAGGCGTTAATACCGTCAGGACCCGGAGCGGCGTGGTTCTTCATACCTTGCAAAGCAGATCGAACCTCGTCCTGAGTGACTC
>NW_021680457.1:6862-26258 GCF_001412515.2 Diachasma alloeum | reverse complement strand
TGACCATACAGATCTCCCCAGAACTCTTCAACTCGCTCAACTGAAGGCATCTTATCCGGCGCAGGCGTAGGCGGCTCGAACCAGCGACTGGGATCAGAATGGAAGACAGAATTGTCTACCACCCGATGCAACCGCTGTTCCAGAGACCGTTTCATGGTCCCCAGAACGCGCACCCTCTCAACAAACCTCTCCTTAATTAAGAGGAAGACTGTTTTATTCAGCGTGTGATGATGGTAGCGCAAATTCGCGGATATTTTACGAATGCGCGCTGTAAAAGGCTTACAACCGATGATGAAGTCAATCGCACACTGAATGCGCGACGCCTGCTTCCTAGTCTCATCGACTTTACCTTGGAGCTGTACAATGCGCCTTCGCGTTTTCACCTCAAATGACCCTTCACTTGGGTTCTGCGGCTTCAAACGAAGAGCCGCATCATACACAGCCCAGTTCAGATCGAGCAAGTTGATATCCGGAGGAAGGACTGCGGCCAGACCTGCATTCTCAATGGCCAGATCTTCAGGCCGGAGACGGAACTTCCCTGTGACTCTCTCTCGTCTTGCCCCTATATCACGCGAGGACCCCTGAGGCTCCTCATGGCTCTGTTGGGTCGGTTGCTTTGACTGTATATCCTCACTCCTCTGAGATACCACAAGAGGAGGAGGATCCATCAGCCCCCGTGGAACGACAAGCAAATCATATCCCTGTCGGCGCAAGCGACTGGCTTGATCTCTCAAATGCTGAATTGTGAAGTGCGAAAACTCAGGGTGCATTGCGCACCACGAGCTTCGCATTCTTGCCATGTGGCCCACTTGCGCCGGCACACTGTCCTGCCAACATTGCATGAGGTCCTCCTTGAGTTCCGCCGTCCACCTAATCCTTTGGACAGCCGGGTTGTTACCATTGGATCCAGATCGTTCACCCCTCTCAACTAATCCGCGGTCCCCATCCGAGAGGGACCGATTGTGGGGGGCTCTGCCGCGGCTCGATGACGGAACCGGGTATAGGTGCCGCCGGGTGGTTAGCCCGACACCACCATGGACCATTATTATTATTATTATTATTATTATTATTATTATTATTATTATTATTATTATTATTATTGTTCCATGCAAATGGGATTGCTGAGTGATCCTCGAGGGTTCCGACTTCACCTCGAAGACCGCCCAGCAAGCTAACCGATACAAACTTCTCCTAATCGCTCTGCAATAGTCCTCCCTCCAACCGGAGGGTAAACTCTATTGCAGTCCAGAATCGTGCTGTCTAAGTTGACCAAGAGACCCAAGGATGACGGCCTTTTGCATTTGGCTAGCCAACATAAAGGCTTGACGCCTACAGGCCGGGATGGTTTCGATCTCAGATATAAATGACTGTTTCATTCCCCCTAAAGAACCAATGATGAGAACAACCAACTTCACTTTAAATCCCCGAGTTGCTTGACTTAGCTCAAACAGAAGCGGCTAGTATTTAAGCCGTTTCTCCTCTTCTTTCACCGTGATATTGCTCTCAGCGGGAGCCGAAAACTCGATGACATAGATGATTTTGTCATCAAAATCGTAGAGAAAGACGTCAGGTTTTGTTGCAACGATTGGCCTGACGGTCCGCGAAGGAGAAGTTCCAATAAATCTTACACCTCTCATTCACGACAACGGACTCAAAACCTCCCGGAGCATGTGGCAGCAGTGGCGTTCTGTCTATTCCATAGGAGTGCCGCAGATGGAAATAAAGCACTCTTAGGGCCGCATTATGACGATGAATATAACTCGTGATAGCATATCTCGGGCAGGCCGACAGAAGATCAGAGTTTCGGGGGACTGTTTGCAAGCCCGACACCGGGTGTCAGGAACTTGCAACCCCATAACACAGCTTCGATAGACCAGGGTATTTATTACACCATCCTGACATGCGCAGATGAAACTCTTAGTCTCGGACATCAAGCCAGCGGACTTCAAGAAAGAAAATGTCAGCTGAAAAGTTAGGCCCTGACCTTCTATATGACGGAAAAACGCGCCATGCATGGGCCTATCGATGTGCTGGCGGAACAAGGTGGACTGCTCCGCCTGCTTGATGGTCGCTCTACGCCGAGCTTTGGTCATGCTGGCTAATGAGTCACCAGCCAACTGACCATCTCGGCCACGACGAAACTCTAAACCGAGGGAAGCTGCTGCGGCATCTGTTGCCTTATACAGAAAGGCCTGGATTCCACGGAGCTAATGATCACGTACCAATTCCAAGTGCGGATCCAAGCCATTCATAATGTCACAAGCTAAACCGAGGACTAGACGATCATGAAGAGCCTCTAAACTGAGAAAGCCTCGCCCCCCCATTCTCGCGCGGAAAATACAATCGCGGACTTGAAGATCGGGGATGCAGACTTCTGTGGATGTTCATCAGCTTACGGGTATCTCTGCCCAGCTGTTTCAGCTCATCTCTACTCCATTTGAGGACGCCAAAGGAATAGAGAAGCACTGGGACAGCAAACATGTTCGATGCAGTGACTTTATTCTTGCCGGAAAGCTCGGATTTCCAAACTCTCCGTAGCCGCCGCCGGTATTCACCGCGAAGAGTCTCCTTGACTGCCTCAGCGTCCACTACCGACCGCTGATTGAATCCAAGATATCTATATGACTCTTCGGTACCAAGATGATGTATGAAACTTCCATCCACAAGCTGGAGATCACTCACCTCGTCACCCACTTTACCCCTCCTCATATGGAAGACGGCACACTTGTCCAATCCGAAACTCATACCAACCGCACGTCAATACACCGCGACAACATCCAGCAAAAGCTTGAGTTGCCGCTCTCCCGAGGCAAACAACTTCAGATCATCCATCTCAAATACATGACTGATCTGATGCCTCCTATCGCCAGGTCTTCCGGCTTGATACCCTCTCACACAACGCAATCGGCATCAGTGAAATGCAGAACAAGAGGAGACTCAGGGTATCACCCTGAAAAACTCCTCTTCTGAACTGCATCAACCCCGAGTCAGCCTCCCCTCACTAGATGTTATGGTGAAGCGCGTTCTCCAGAGCGGCGCAAGATCTTTGATGCATCTCAATATGTTATTTTCTACCGCAAGGCAGAGGATAACATATCATTATTATTATTACTATTATTATTATTATTATTATTCTGTCCTTTCCCCCTTCCTTCAACCCTGAGAGTTTTTACAAATACGCCTCCCTCCCCCTCTTCTCAACAGCTGGTTCAAGCTTGGCTCAACCCTGACTCATCAGGCATTGGTGGACAAGCGTGGACCATAATTCAGTCAGGGGCTGAGCCAGTCGTCAGCCAGTGGTAGAGCTTGAACCTTGGCTACCACAGTCGGACCAATGTTGGATGAAGGCTGTGCTACCCGATGCTTGGCCGAAGACGGGCTAATCGAGCTTGGACCAGGAATGGCCGCCAATGAACATCTGTCGATTCTGGCTACTCATTGGCTACAAAGCTTGGGCCACGGTTGGCAGCCCCTCGTTGACCAAGTGTTGGCGGACAGTCTTCGTCCATATTTGGTCCGACCCTGGTAACCAAGGCTCAAGATGCGCCATTGGCTGAACACTGGCTGAACCATTGGCTAAATTATGACCCACATTTGTCTACCAAGATTCGGCAAGTCGAGGTTAAGCCAAGCTTGGGACGGTTGTTGGAGCTCGGCGAGTCCTGCCTGGGATCCGCCGAAGCCGCAGCCATAACGGATCACTTCATGTTGCACTTTTACACAAGTAATGTAGGTTATACATCTACTAACTGCACGATTGTACGAACCAAGGAGCAGTAAGTCTCACTTACTATACCTGGCTTCGTTTTATGGTTCGTTCTTCTAAACGCCATTTACCCCCGCTGAACACAGCCACCGTAAGTACCATTTATCGGGCCTCAGTGATGAAAACTTCATTCATAGATGGCAAATTAACCATTATCTCAAGAAAATTCATTCCGTTTACCTTTAACCATCTTGACCCAATCGATATTATATCCTTCACACTCCTCCGGATCAGTCACAGTACGGTTTCCCAAAAGCCTCCGAAAATAATCTATATGATTATTCGTAACTTCGGCAAAAGGCCCACGTTCCACTTTATATCTGACCGATGTGAAATCAGATTTGGCACTTGTTGTGGCAAATCTTATCCCTGTCATGCTATCCGCCCGAACCATAGCGCAGACCCTCTTACGTGTGAGCTTGAAGTTGGCTCGCATTCTGTGCCTAAACAGCAAAAACATCATCATTATTATTACATATAATAATTGTCGAAAAATTCCTGACTGGGATTTATTAACTGATGTTTTTATTTGTTGTATCCTACCACAAAAACGACATAGAAACTTATTTTTACGTGATGGAACATTAGCATCAGAAAATTTTTGGATTGGAAATTTCGTGGTTTTGTCCGGGGACATTTGTTATTAATTTCGGTATCTTCATACATATTATCTCAAGCTTCTGTGAAAGTTGGGCGAAATCAGTGCTGAAAAATAAAAAGAAAGAGAAAAAAAAATTGAAAAATTTTGCGGCTGTGATTCATTAATTGATGTAGTCATAATTTGTTGAATTCCACTACAAAAACTACATGGAAATTTATTTTAATGTGATGGAACATTTAGGTGAGAAAATTCTTGGGTAGCGAGAAATGAAATTGCACATCTCGATCAGTGTAATTATTATCGGAAAAATTCATGAAGGATGTATGTCATCATACAATTTGCGCTGTGATGAATAGATTCATGGTTCTTTTCGATTGTATTTACTCATAAACACTGTTTTATTAGAAAAGTTCACCTGCTGAGAATGGAGAAAATATCGAAGAACATGAAATTGAATCCTTGATACCAAATTTCATTTGTTATTCCTATTTCGGTTATGATGATTCACAGAATAATCGAGGAAAAATGTTTAAAATAATTTAGTTCACTGATTTTCGTAGGAGAAAACTCTGAAGTAAGCATTTTGCGTAGTTTCATAGGTAATGCAGCAATTATTAAATTTAATTAAATAAATTCAAATGTATTGATTTCCCATCGACAATTTTCAACTTTAGGATTGAAATATCATATTGACGACAATCATCATCTAGAGAATGTTACTCTCGGAAGAAATCCCCCACGGAAATAAATATATGACTAAAAAGAGGTGGAAATATATGAGACATATATGTCATATATGGGATATAATTTCGCATGTATGAATCCGCCAAAAAAGTTGTATACTTCATGATACATGTCAAAATATATGAGAAAATATATGATGTATATATGATCTATATACTTGTCATATATACGTGATATATTTCGGTATATATATGCCCATATAAAGGGACATATACGGCCTTGTACATAAGATATGTATGTCCACATGTATGAGGATTATATGATAATATAAGTCATCTTATATGACTCATATATTCTCTCCACATATTACCATGTGTATGACTTTTATATCTATCATACATGTTTCCATACATAATAATATATATATTAGTTTATATATGAACTAATAATAATAATAATAATATATGATATGTACATAATGATAAGAGGGTCTTTTACTTTACTTTTCGTGATTAGAACGCAAATTTTCGTCACGGCCTAAGCTAGAAGTCAGATTTAAATGTGCACTTCCCGCCCGCCGTGGCGAAAAGTTATCAATATCTCCCGAACAAGTCTTACGATTGGAATAGATCAGGTCATATTTTGACACTTGAAAAAAAAATAACAAAATTGAAAAAAAAAAGTTCAATTATACGCTGCCGATATCTAGTTACTGACGATGGAAAACGATCCGTTTTACCCCACTCTCTCCTATATATCACTTGAATCAAGCTGTTTCATCAGTTCGCTATTCATTGTCGTTAAATATTATCTGGTAATAATATTACGAGAGTTTCCGGGATGACAAATTATTTTGGAAAGACCCATCGGATTCCTGGAGAACCATCAATGGACAGTATGTATCAATGGAATATGAATCTGCAATCGATGCAAGTAGTATAACAAAGCCGGTTCTGGATCACTTTGACCTTGAGAAATGAGTCATCAGGTCCAGAGCCGGGCGGCGTGAAGTGAAGGGCGGAGGGGGGTGGAATGTTCTGGAAGTTTCGGCTAGAAGCCAGTGCGGGGCGTGGAGAGGGGGGAGGGGGGCGGGGTGCTAGAAGGTTCGACTAGGGCCTGGTGCGGGGTGGGGTAGAAAGGGTCACGTGGGTCGTAGAGCGTTGTCGAGGCTCAGCGCGTGGCGTAAGGGTCACGAGGGTCAGGCAAAAACGTTTATCCTACGTTTTCAGAATGTTCTAGAAGTTTATGGGGGGTAAGCGAGAGTCGGAAGAGTTCGTCAGGCGCGAGGGGTCGGAGCATGGGGGTAAGAGCAGGGGGCAAGGAGAACGAGGCAAGACATAAGGGTCACACAGCCAAAAGAAATATTGAATATAATTTTGAAAACGTTTATCATACGTTTTCAGAATGTTCTCGAATTTTAAAAACGTTTATCATACGTTTTCAGAATGTTCTAGAATTTTTATGGAATGGGCGCTAAGCAAGGGTCTGACAGCCGTCGGAGCAGGGGGTGTGAGAGGGTGAGCGAGGGTCAGACAGTCATCGTTAACCTGACCACGGGGGAAGAGAAGGTGGCTAGGAGACCGGGGGCGAGAAGACTGTTACGAGGGGAAACATTGAATATAATTTTGAAAACGTTTGCCATACGTTTTCGGAATGTTCTGGAAATAAGGGTCAAGTAGTTGTAGGTGGATGAGTTGATTGAGGGAGGGATGGACTGGCGATGATGTCCGGGGAGGATGAGGGGTGAACGAGGGTCATAAGGGTCAGACAGTTGTGGGACCATGGGGTCCGAGAAGGAGAGTTTATGGGCACAGGGTTAGAATGTGATGAAAATTTTCCCGAGAATTTTCTTATCATTCTTTATTCCTGGTGATTATTCAATGTTAGAATTCTCTAGAAATTTTACTTTGAAAAGTATGATGAATTCGATACCGTTTCATGGTATTCATCAAATTTAGATAGATTCTATAAACCGTCGATTTTTCAGAAAAAAAAATTTTGTTTCTCTCAAAAATCTTGTTTTATCCATGTATCGGATGTTCTAGAACTTCAGATCTTCAAAAGACTACAGTCAGCATTCCGTTCTCACGATTGAAAAGAATGTGATAAATAATATAAACATTCGAATCAGATCTTTGAGTAACTTGACACCTTGCGCTCAGCCGATACTCTTAGAAGAGTTGCGTGAGGGAAAGGGGTGAACTGGAGTACGGCGCGAGGGGGGCGACTGTTTGCGAACTTATTATTTTCATGTTAAAATTTTCCAGAAGGTGAACTTCATGATAGTATAATAAACTTACATTACATAGTACATCAATGTTTAATGAGTACTATAAACATTTTTCTAATTTTTTCTAGAAGGTTCTTCAGCAAAATATTGTAGAATGTTCTAGAAATTATCCGAGGAGTCTCAACTTGTAAAATTTTTCCTCTTTTTCGTGACCATCTAATGAAAAATGAAATATGATAGTACTAATAGAGTGAGAAATTGATATTTCTATGTTTTTCGGGAATATTAACAATTTGAGAAATAACTCCGCTTCGAAGGCTTTAAATAGATAGTCGTAAAATAATAGATCTTATTTTACGATTATTTTTCATCAAAAAATCGTTATTTTTCAATATCATGAAAAAAGCGCAATAAAAATCATCATAGGCTCATCACAGAAAATTTTTTAATGATTTTTCATCTGGAATATTTGATTGAGTCCAATGTTCCAGTCAAAATCATCTATTCTTGTTCAACACCAATCAGAGTGAAGAAACTAATGAGTTACATCGATCAGTTACTCTGAGATCGCCGGACCGGAAGAATCATCTAATCGACTTCTAACGTATTGCGTAATTGAAAGTAAGTGCTTGTTGAAATAACAATGAATTTGTAGCGAATTTAAAAGTAAATTAGTGGTTTTCAGTAGAATAAGAGGAAATCAATTTGAAGAAATGTGGAGTGATTTTTTAATTATTTGATTCTGAGTAAATATTAATCTCCTGAATAGGGAAGTTATTTTAATTAGAAATTTCAATTGTCGAATTGGTTGAAACATGATGAGTGTATGTATCAATGTTTTTATGAAACATTGATGCAATTACAACTCATCTTTTAAGATTTTCCATTGAAAATATCTCATCTTTAACATTTGTGGATTTATTAAATTTTAATCATCATTTTCTTATCATGGAATAATGATTCTTTCATGAATAGCTTTTGCTTTACGAGCTTAATTGATTATTTTTCATTGAAAATTTTCAAACACTGTCTGTTGATTGATATCTAGAAAAATATTTCCCCACATTTTTTCATCAAATCGTATTTCATAGATGAATGGAAAAATCAAATGAAACGTCTAGAAATAATTTAAAATTAAATTTGGTTAATTGATTAATAATTTCAGAAGGAAACATGAATCCAATTCGTGGAGGATATTATCACATTCGTGATAATGTTTAAATCCCGACTGAATGGATCGGAGTTCCACACCAAGTTTGGACAGTGTGATTTCTGGTGCTTTGCGAAGCACTGCTGATAGAATCCACGTTTGGCTCGACATCTCTGGGATCTCAACGGTTTTGAGGATTATTGACGGGCCAACAGGTCGTACTTCCATATTTGAAAAGGCCCCTCTTTCCAACATCGCAATCTCACCATATAACCCAGGCCCATGCCCACTGAATAGTCTCCCAGGCCCACAGCAACAAGGATAATCCTCACAGGGGCCTCCTTCGCAGCAGCAGGGACCGCCATACCGGTAAACGGTGAGCTAGTATTTTTTATGAGGAAAATCGATTTTAGGAAACTGAGAACTACTATGGATTTTTCTTCAATATTATTCTTCAATATTGGATTCCAGACAATCACAGTGTAGTATGCAGCAGATTTCGGTTCATTTTTCATATAAGATTCTTAGAAAGAAACTTCATTTATTCGTAATCATTCAAATATTTTTTATAAAATATCTAAAAAACTATTCGAATGATTTAAATTTTCTCCTGTCGAAATATCCATCTCGATGTCTGCTATTTCAATCAGGATACATTTATCTCTTTATTCAAAATTTTTGAGATATTTAAATTTTTCGGTTTTTCTTCGAAAATCTTGTACTCATCTTTTTAAAATCAATGTATCAAATTGTTTTCTCAAATGCAGCGCTCTACCTGACGGAATCCAATGAATTTTTTTGAGCTTTAAAACTATACGAATATTTTTTCAAGTTTATTGAAAAATAGAATATTAGAACTCACCAAATTTTGTGAATGATAGATCAAGAACTGCACTTGGTGCTTTCTTCAGAGCTAGAATGTTAATGAGCTTTGATCACAGGGCGCCGCGTTTATTGTATAAAACCGAGGGAATGATTGAGATTATTCGATTCAGACACGTTTTCATTACGTTTTAGTACTTGAACTAAAGATTTATGACTAATGATTTCAAAAAATTATTTATTATTCTCAAAATTAGTATGAACAATTGTTTATTACTATGGATCATTCGAGATTAAAAACAAAAGGTATATTTAATCATTCTGAATGTTCTCGAACATTCCAAAACGTAAACGTAATCGAATTTCTTCAAATTTTCCACATGTTGAGTATCTTCTCGATTACAAAAATCCTCAAATATATTTTTTATGGAAAAATCTCATCATGCGAAAGACATGGAAAGATCTACGAGTATGCTGTATGCGCAGTTATTTCTGCAAAATGACGCAATTCTTAGAGTTGTTTACGTTTTGAGAACATTCTCGATTTTCAAAGATTTATAGCTAATGATTCAAAAAATAATTTATTATCCTTAAGATTAAGGTGAATAATTAGTTATTTCTATGGATTACTTCAAAATGAGAATGATCCGTTCGATCATTTTCATAATTCTANCCCAGCTCCATCAATCCCTCCTCATCCTCCAATACCTCGAAATCCGTAAATTCTGAAGATAATGCCAATCCATTATGCAGGTATATATATATATATATTGTGACGTAATTTTCGCACCGCTACGGGAGACGATGCTAAATACGTTGCCCTCGGCGACCCATTTACCAAAAACAAAGTTGGGCGCCAGCACGTCTAAAACGTACAAAATTATCGAATTCCAAAAAATCCGCAAAACCAGGTGGAGACCGGCAAACTCAGCATCAACCGCGGAAGCGTCTGGGTCCTCTCAAAACCACCTGAATGAATACCTGAAATGACTGGGTAACAGGCTGACTAAAGTAACAAAATTCCGAAATCGGGGTAACGATCTGTTTAATAACCAAAATAAATAAAATAGATCAATAAAAATATAATGTAAATCAATGAAATTAATCAAGTCTTTAGAAACCCCTTATTTCCTCCGGAACATAAATTTCAACAAAACAAATAACACTCTAACGACTCGATACAATTCCAAATCCCTAACCGCAATTTGTCAAACAATAAAATCACTGAGTCAAATTAATCCCTATTCGTCAACTGANGCGTCTCGCGATTTCGCCAAAATCCAGCTCTCCCATTGGCTGGCGGCAACAACTGACTCAATTCCCATTGACCGAAAACGGAAAACCCACGTGGTTTCCATGCCCAAGATTTCTCAAATACAAGGGTAAAATACACAATATTTTATGTGGTTCAATCCACCAAAAATTCTCAAATAATATTTCCCACATTATCAAATTGTTCGGCCCTTTTGCCATGGGTCCGAAATAATTTAGTCCTGGCCGTTAAGTCGTCAGGTGATCTCCCAAATTCGTGCTCCGCGAACTAGCGCCATTCCACGGGCGACCGAGGTAGCTCCTCCAAATGCGGGAGAATTCGAAGTCCCAAACCGTCTGGACCCAATCCAATTCGGGATTCTCTAAGTCGAAATCGGCCTTCTNCGTGCTCCGCGAGCTAGCGCCATTCCACGGGCGACCGAGGTAGCTCCTCCAAATGCGGGAGAATTCGAAGTCCCAAACCGTCTGGACCCAATCCAATCCGGGATTCTCTAAGTCGAAATCGGCCTTCCTGTCCAGCTCCAGTCCTCCAGAGGTCCCAAACGTCCCACGATGAACCGGTGAGCGACGAAAAATGGCTCGATATAAATCAAAACAAATTAGAGACAATCCAAAATCAACAAAAATATGACTCTCGCTCCGCTAGGGTGACTTCTCGTTTGGACGACACCTTTACCGTCGAACGGTCGAAAAATAACATGTTACAATAGATATTCTTCCATTATTTGAAAAAATATATCACTTTTAAAACTTTCCGGAGACATTGAAAAATCGAAATTTTCATTTTCTTGCTAATCACGTATCTCCGTTTTTTCTCACTTTCTTCCATTGAAATTAGATCATAGAAAGGGAACATATTGATATTTTTTCATCTAAAAAAAACAGTTTTGAAATTTTTCAGAAAATTAAAAAATCGCTTTTTTTTATTTTCTTGCTGACCATCTCTCCCTGCATTTTTCTCATTTCCATTCATTTCATTTTTCTCATTTCTCAATGAAATCAGATCATGAAAACGAAAAATATTAATCTACCAACATTCTTGAAGGAAAAAAACTCAATTGAAAGAAAATTTTTCGGAGACATTGCACAATTGATATTTTTATTTTCTTGCTGATCATCTTACTTTCCATTTTCCTTATTCCGTTCGATTGAAATGAGATTAGAGAGATGAAAAATTTTCATACTCGTTGACATTTAAATGAAACTTGGTACGTCTTGATTTAAGGAAAAAAAATATGATCAATTCCAAAATGGGTACATTGAAAAATGTCAACGGACAGACATTAAAAAGAGTAGGTGTTTATCTTAAAAGTAACGTATTCAGTCATGGTCAATTATACGTGGCATTGTCAAAAGTGAGGGCAAGTGAAAAATTGAAAATATGCATGACTGAAGGAGGTAAAATGAAAAATGAAGAAGACGGAAATAGTTATATGAAAAATGTAGTGCATAAAGAAATTTTTGAACAATGATGTAATTGTAAAAAGTATATAGATCATCAGCCAAAAAAAGTATCAATACTCTCCTTATTATTTAACATAAATATCTCTTCATTTGAGAATGAGAAAAACTGTTCCCACAATTTGTATACTACAATGGGAATAGAATCCAATAAATTTAATTTAATCTAACCGCAAGGAAAAATTGGAAAGAAAACAATAATCTAAATTAATATAACATAATATAATCTAACGTATTCCTTAAACATAAACATTTCAAGGTAATTCTATGGGGGTGTTGACTATATATATAGAAGTAAGCCTATCAAAGGCGCCTAGTCAGATTATCCACAATCACTCCCTAAACTTCATCTGAACCAATCGCTTGGGATCGTTCTTTACCATTTTTAAATATTTCTGTAGTGAAAATAATCTTTCACAATTGTTCTACAGTTGGAGTATTTCAACATCAATACTCAAGTACTATTATTCCATACTAAATTGACTATTTCAAGGGGAGAAAAATTGTTTTCTTATGGTAGGAATATTTTCATATCAATTTTTAATCATGATTATTCAGTGCAGAACGAAGGAGTGGGAGGTGTTGTAATATCTATGCACTATGGATATCAAAACGTGTTTGCGAGTGTTAAAAATATTTGAGAACGCGTATAGAGATGCAACTGCTGTAGATGCTGACCACTGGATAAGGTGGTGTCAACATTATATAAAAAATGGAAAAATACTACAAAAAAAGCTAATGATTTGAGTGTAGGTGAAAAAATGCGACTGTAAGCAACTATTGGCTACATTCATGGCTTTTGTGAAAAATTCAAACAGAAGAAACATCGTGGTGGAAGACTTGATGTCACATCACATCCAAAAAAAAGTTAAAAAAACGTGTATTATGGAAGGATATGGATTCAGCCTTCAGAGAACGGATAAGAATAGGTGCAATCGTTAATTTGCAACGTAAAGATCTTGAATCTTTTTTCAAGAATTCAAAATCATTGACCATTCCACATTTGAAGAATGCTCTACAGAAACATGGTAGTCTCAAAGTCAATGGAATATTGGCATGCAAATTTAAGGTTGAAAAAAATGGTAAAACAATAGAAGAGACTAAATATTTTAATACTAAAAATGAAATGATTTTACCTTCTACATGTTTAAAACAATGGTTTGATAATAATTTGATCGAGAAATTGCTTTCAAAAGTAGAAGGTTTTCAAGATCGAGACTCAGGTTGGCAGCGTACAGAAATAATCAATTTGACAATCAATATTAACAAATATGTACCACTAGCAGCGGATCTCAATACTTTCATCCCTTTACCGAAACATATTCAATCTAAAAAAGCAGTGGTGAATATAAAAAATAATGATGAATTTTGTTTCTTATGGGCTGTCACTGCAGCTCATCATCCTGCTACGCAAAATTCTAATCGGGTGAGTTCTTATCCTCATTTTTCAATTGCAACTCTACCGGACAATATTACCAAACTGAATTATAAGAACCTCAATTTCCCAATAGAATTGAAGACGATTCCGAAATTCGAAATTATGAATGGTTTAGCAATTAATGTTTATGAAATAGAAGAAAAACAAATCGTTCCTTTTTATTTAAGTAAAAATCAATCCAATTGGCCTGTAATTCATCTCTTGTTACTCTGTGATGATACACAAATTGAACATGATATGCGGCCAGTTTATCACTTTGCATCATTCATGGTTTTGTGATCGCTGTTTAGATCATTTCAATGCTGTAGAATCGTTTGAAAATCATAGAAAAGATTGCTTTGATATCAGTAAGTGTGAAATGTTATTACCAAAGGAAGGGAATAATCTTCTCAGTTTCAAAAATTATACATTTAAAGAGATGGTTCCCCTCGTGATATATGGTGATCTTGAGTGTATTCTTAAATCAACTGGAGGTGATGTCGTATATCAGAAACATATTCCTCATAGCGCAGCATTTTATCTACATTGTGCTTTGGATGATAATCGATTTGAATTCAAAATAAAACGAGGTTCAGATTGTATTGATTGGTTTTTGAATGAATTAGAAAGAATTGCCCATGAAGTTCAAAAATGTTTAAACACAAACGTGCCGATGAAACAGCTCACACCTGAACAAGTTTTAGATTGCACTAGAGCACAAGAATGTCACATTTGTGAAAAACCATTCACTGACAAGGAACACTACGCAGGTGTCCACCTTCGATTTCGATGAAACTTAAATGTTATAGGGGACCCAAAACTAAGGGGCACGTATTTTTTTTTAGCTGCCCATATTGGGTTTTAGGGGGTGAAAGTGCTCTCTGAAGTTGACCACCTCTCGGGGTCATTTTTCGATTGCACACATAAGGAAGCTTTTTGAACAACTCTTTCGCAGTGTATCATGAAGGTCACAAGGAATGATGAAAATGCGAATTAGAACCGTCTCCGGGGGGTGAAATATGGAGGGTAAACTACCCTTGTGAAAATTCATTTTTCTCATAGAAAAAAAACTTTTGATGGAAATCCCATGCGATAAATTCCATTTGAAAAAGTAGAAAAAAATACAGAATACGTGTTTTGATTTTTTTTTAATCGAAATTTAAAACTTAAAAAAATTGATTTTTCGTGAATTGCGAAATTTCAAACCGTTTCCTGTACAAAACGAAGCTTACGGCTAATGATGACGAAAACCATTGGGACAGGATCCAGGAGTGGTGTCGGGGAGGTTAACTAAAATGTATTTCGGTTGTTCTTATCGCTTCGATGTGATATCGTTTTCAATGAGACGTAAATGGCGACATATGATACTACCATTCTGTTTGATAATGCAGAACCACAACTGAAGAATATTCGGGAGTTGTAAACATATTGATGCAAATGGCTCATTTGTTATCTGAGGATGAAATTACTCTGATCAATATAACCTATACGATATCAATGTTTTTCATTTCCATCCCTCTTGTGAATTACAATCAGTCTATGATCATACATCGAAGAGAAAAGTAGTTTTTCGGCGAGTGTCGTGATCTATACTTGTTCTACTATGAAAGTTAATCCGATCAACGTTATCCGACTTCTGATGGCAATATTTTGAAGTTCTCAATCTTGCTGAATCACCCGTGAACAACGAGGAACGTGAATTAGCAGACACGTTCGAAAGGATATTGATTCAATCAATGAAGGAATATAATGGAGTTGAAATGATCGAAGAAACATCCCTGGATTTTCAAGAGCCTTATAAAAATATCGAAATGATAGCGGTCGGGGATAAAGAATTTCAACCACATACNGAGGAACGGGAATTAGCAGACACGTTCGACAGGATATTGATTCAATCAATGAAGGAATATAATGGAGTTGAAATGATCGAAGAAACATCCCTGGATTTTCAAGAGCCTTATAAAAATATCGAAATGATAGCGGTCGGGGATAAAGAATTTCAACCACATACAGAGAAATCACCTGACGGTTGTTCGGAGGATGAGGAACCTGTAGATTTCGAATATAAAAAGAATGCCGTTGACTTCTAGAGAAGTGGAAAAAAGAACAATCTCTCTATAGAAACTGTTTCCCATCGATTCAGGAAGATAAAATCGCGTAGACAGTTACGACGCTGGGCGAATCAAATCAATAAAGGAGGGACATACATGGAGAAGTAGAAACGCATTTCGGAGTACACATTAAAGAATATGAAGCATGCTATCGATGCAGGTTTGATCGTCCACGATACTGACCTCCGAAGGTTGGCCCTGCAAGCCCGGAAGGAAATCGGCTTCGAAGACGTTCGTTTTACAGCTTCGTCCAGATGGTTGCATTATTTCAAACGAGCACACCGCATAACATCTCGGAAGATTAACAAATTCATCACCAGAAAAACATTGGAGACTCGGGAAGAGTTACAAAAAGAAGCGGACGAATTCCTCTTGAAAGTTCGGTCTTATTGGGATACGTATGGCCCAGAAAACATTTATAATACTGATGAAAGTGGTTTCCATTTGGAAATTCATTCAGGGCGATCATTAGCTGAAGAAGGTACTAAACAAGTAGCGTGCGTCGTACAATCGATAACTTCAACGAACCATAGTTAGACAGTACAACCTCTGATTTCTGCTGATGGAAAATTACTTTCACCTCTCTTCCTGGTTTTAAATGCACCTTCTGGAACTTTCGGTCCAATAGTGGAGCAAAATCTCTTCAAACCTGCGAATGTGTTCATCACCCCTTCAAAATCGGGAAAACTCACTTCACGTATATTTAAGACCTAACAAACACGATATGTTCTATACAATAATTAGGATTATCATCTAGTACTTGATTTTTCAGAGCATTTCAAAACCTGGTTGAAGGAAGTCTTTTTTCCAAACGTGGGTCCTAGAGGTCTACTGTGAATCGATTCCTGGAGCGGACACTGTCCTCAAGTCGTGAAAGAAATTACTCCTCCGGATAAAGAATTATTAACTATGTTGAAAAATTCAACCCCTTGACGTATATGGTTTTAAGATATGGAAGAATTATGTTCGTCATTGTTCGGATAGTGTCGTCCTAATGGACTATGGTATTAATTTACATTTGCGGAACAATATCATAAAGTTACAGTCTTTAGTCCATAATCTATTATCATCAACAAGGTACCAAAATTTATTTCGTTATGCTTGGTTTCAGAGCGGTTACATTTCTAAAAAACTNTTTACATTTGCGGAACAATATCATAAAGTTACAGTCTTTAGTCCATAATCTATTATCATCAACAAGGTACCAAAATTTATTTCGTTATGCTTGGTTTCAGAGCGGTTACATTTCTAAAAAACTAGATGAATTCGAAAATCCTGTCGATTTTGCATTCGGGCAATCATTTCATCCGCACTGTGATATTGAAGGCTGTTGCAATATTGCAATAGTCAGATGCTCATAGTGCAAAAAATCACTTTGTTTGCTGCATTTTTTTGAAGAATATCATTTTTGTACGCATTACGTCCCCTAATACTATCTATACTGTAGATTGATCCCAACAGAAAGTATGCTTATTGAGAACATAATACTAGAAGGAATAAATGGTCTGAAGTTCTATAATAATATCAATGTATATTCTGAATTCCATCATTTGGTGATTACTACCATCATTGTTTCCTTTCCATATCGGATCTTTATTCAATCCTTACCATTTAGTTCGGACTACGGTACTGTGATCCAAGTAGACGGATAATTAATAGTACATTAGAGTACAAGGGCACAAATTTCGTTTTCGACGAATGTGAAGTTTACAGGCCGAGCCGAAAACGAGGTCTGTATTCATATTCGTTGAAAATGAAGTTTATGTCCGAGTGCTCTATACTATTTTATGCCACATCGTGCAGAAGTCGAGTTTGAAGCACGCTGCGCAAAGCGCAGCGTGCAATACACTCGACTTATTGCACGGCGTGCTATAAAAGATTGTAATTCATATACAACTAGCAATGGACATTTTCATGGGTTCAAATTTCGATATTTCTTATTATTCTTTACTCTTTCAAATGAATTCTGTTCACTAATATAATTAAAAGTAACTCCCAGAAAGGTTATTTAGCCTCCAAGTGTTACTTCCAGAGACTCATCACTCATCTTTTTTATGTACCAAAAAATCGAAGACTTGTATATAATAAAAGAAGTGGGAAATTGCCCCTGCATCATATATAATATGGTTTTTTTGCTAATAGATTAGCAATATGCTTCCGAACGGTCATTTTGCATACTAATTTTATTTCATTTTTCTATAATCATGATTGTTCACTTCTACAGTTTCGTATTCCATGTTATTGTTTTCTATGGAATTTTTCTTATTTCTCTTATTGTTTACGACCAATCATATTAGCAAATCGGTTGTAATAATCAATCATTTTTTTGTATACTCTTTTAGGTTTTCACGACTTATTCTCATTTCTCATTTTATCCCTTCGTATTGCATTTTCTGAGGGGCGAAGGTAAATTTCACTTTTGAAAAACCTCCCTTGAGTCATTTTTATGAGATAATTTGTGTGAGATTGGAGTGTCATGAATTTTGGTTTATTTTGACCGGCTATCGAATCCAAAAATTCTCGTATGCCAACTCGGACATTTTAATCGCACCGCCATGTTTGTTGGTGGTTACAATAATCGAATTTTCATAATGATTATAGTGAAAGAGTTATTCAGTTATGGGATATTCCATGTTGCCTCAGCTACCTCGATTTTTTCTGTTTCATGAATGTTAATTGATACGTTCAATTTCAAGTACTTATACGAAAAAAATTATCTCGATTTTTTATCATTTTATGCCCCTTAGATTATTAATAAAAGTTGTTCCATAAAAGTGCAATGTTTTTCATTGTTTCTTAAAAAAACAAAATGCAAGTTATATATGAAGTTAGTCAGTATATTGACGGTTTGTAATTTTGGTGGTTGCTTCATTCAATCTTTCAAGATGTCCAAAGGTAAATAATTTTCAATTACTACTTCCATTAATATTTATTGATATTTTTCTAATGATTCATCAAGATATTTCTTTTTGCCTTCAGCAGAAATGCGGATTTGACAGTATTGTTCAAATATTGATTGCAGCATGTACTGCAGAAAATTTTTTTAATGACATCATTCGTTCCAATACTACTGAATTTGAGTTCATCAAATATATAATTATGAATGATGAAGTTGATGAACAGTATGTTCGGCAGCTGAGATTGAATATTTTCCAGTCTAAGGAATTTTTTCAAAAACAAATGAGATTCTGGTCTGATTTGGTAATTGTAAACACATTAATGACAGTAGCAGAATTATGTCCCGTAATTTGCAATCACAATCCAAGTTATTCAATGACAGCAGAGTGTTTATCATGTGGTAATAGACAAATTGATGAGGTTATTATAGAACCCAGTTTTGCAGCAATATTCAATTATGGCCACCTCTATTGGCAAAATTTCCAAGAAATATTAGATACGACCATCCATGAAATTCTCAACAGAGTTAGTACCAAGTGTACACAATGCATTTTGAAAAGTGTACACTTCCATAACCATCTTTTCATCAACTGTCCATCAGATCATAAATTTCAAGTTCCAATACATGATTTCACCACAACAGTAACTGTTAATAATAAACAATATGTTCTAGCCGGAATAGTAAACTTTCATGATCCAGAATCCATTAATGAACATAATTTTGGGCATTATACAGCATGCATTATGAAGGGAGAGAAATGGTTCATTGTAGATGATTTGATTCCTCATAAAATTGTTGAAGTGTCCTCATTCCATCGAGTAAATCCTCATCTATGTATATATGTGAAGTAGAAATGGACTGCATAATTGAATATTTATGGAGCTTATGCATATCATAAATCCTGAAGGAATACAACATAAGATTTATGAATGTTATGAATGAATATATCGCCTTGACAAATGAAAAAAAGTAAGTGTTATATT
>NW_021680457.1:4623-4852 GCF_001412515.2 Diachasma alloeum | reverse complement strand
GAAAAAAGAAAGTATTTCAAGCTTAATTTTCTATAGAGATAAGTGATCCTAAAAACACCTTTTCACAAAAAATGATCCCGTCATCCGCGAAAATAGATTGTTGATCCGCGATCTCTGTAGATTTTTTTCTAAATGATTTATGACACCCTATTTTCTTGTATTCCAACTAGATAAGGGTTAAGAGGGTATGAGTAGCCCCAAGAAAAAAAGTGAAAGTATTTCAGGCTTG
>NW_021680457.1:1784-2822 GCF_001412515.2 Diachasma alloeum | reverse complement strand
GGGAAAATATCGGGGTGCTGCGCATCAAGGCTGTAATTTAAACTACAAGGAGTCATGTACAATTCCCGTAGTTTTCCACAACTTATCTGGTTATGGTTCCCACTTTTTTATTAAGGCTTTAGCCAAACAATTTGAAGGTTCAATGAAATTACTCCCTATTAATAAGGAAAAATATATTTCGTTCACAAAATCAGTGGAGACCACTAAAGTTCACCTGAGATTTATTGACTCACTTCGATTCATGGCGAGCAGTATAGATAAATTATCATCATATTTATCTGATGATAAAAAAATCATTAGAGCTAATTATTACACTAACTTGAACCAGTTTAAACTCGTCACTCGTAAAGGAGTATTCCCATATGAATATATGGATTCATGGGAAAAACTTGATGAAGGAAATTTACCCGGTAAAAAACATTTTTATTCACAATTAAATGATGCTGACATATCTGACGAGGACTACAGTCATGCTTGCAATATCTGGAGGAATTTTGACATCAAAACTCTGGGTGAATATTCCGACTTATATCTGAAGACTGATGTCTTATTATTGACAGATATTTTCGAAAATTTCCGAGAAAGTTGTTTTCAAGCATATAATTTAGATCCTCTTCACTATTATACTGCTCCCGGACTAGCTTTCGATGCCATGTTGAAGATGACAAAAGTAGAGCTGCAGTTATTTCAAGATCCAAAGATGTTGCTTTTCATCGAAAAGGGTATTAGAGGAGGGTTATCTCAATGCTCAAATAGATATGGTAAAGCGAATAATGAGTACATGGGGAATGACTAGAATCCCGAGGATCCCAAGTCATACTTCATGTATTTTCATGTAAATAATTTATATGGAGCTGCCATGAGTCATTATTTACCACAAACAGGTTTCACTTGGGTGGAGAATTGGAATTCACTTGATATTGAAAATATTCCCAATGATTCAAGTGTTGGATACATTCTCGAGGTAGATCTCGAATATCCAGAAGAGTTACACATGGATCATCGAGATTTACCGCTTTGCCCTGAACACATTGTGCC
>NW_021680457.1:0-647 GCF_001412515.2 Diachasma alloeum | reverse complement strand
TATTCCTACTCCTGAGACATTTATGGCGTTAATCCACTGTCCCTCACACCACATATTCACTTTTTCGTTTTGGGGTACTGAATATAGCCATCCTTTTTGGGTTTTTTTCCAATGAGAATTATAAGTTGAGCTGACCTTAATGGGACAATTAACAAAAGGTGATGCTAATGAGTTATCTTTTCCGAAAATTGTCGCCTCACAAATTGGATGGGTGTTGATATCATAAAGTGGATACTTAGGTTCACAAATAAAGTGATAATCGTCGGTAATCCTACAGTAGGTGAGATCCTCAGCGTGTGCAAGAGTATAAAGGTCTTGGGTGAGTAGCAGGTAGTCAGCTCGAGGTTTGAATATATGCTGATCCACGTTTATGACCGAACAATTGGAGTGTTGGAAGGGGATACATTTTAAATAACTGGTAGACTGATGAGGTAACAAGTGGGATTTTAAGAATGATAATTAATTCCCCTTCATGAAAGCCTATTTTTGTTTTCGAAATTTTCAGTAATTCATCAGGGGGGAGGGTCACAGAGGCATCTCGATTAACTGTTGAAAAATAATTTATAGCATTTTGAAGTTCTTCAAGAGTGAATAATTGGGGGTACACGACACCTGTTTCGGCTAAATGCACTATATCGATAATTGTT
>NW_021680456.1:673986-695783 GCF_001412515.2 Diachasma alloeum | reverse complement strand
TTGAGGAATGCCGTACCACACAGGCAGTCCACTGTACAAATAGACGAAAGAATCTTACCGAATCAAAATTTTCAAGGATTTGAATGGGAGATAAATTCAAGGGAGCAATTCAGTCTGCATGGATTAATCAATTGGTTCTCGAGGGAAATATTGGAATCAGAATAATTAATTTTGAAAGTACTGTACATTCAACTGATTTTTTAAATAAAATAATAAAATCTATGGTTAATAGTGGATCTATCCTATGATTATCTATTCGTTGATACTCCTGAAATCGAAAAAGGATTCGAGGGGATTCATAAGGATTTATTCTAAAGTTTCGACTTTTTTCCATCCCTGACAATTCTTCCAGGTTTTCCGGCAGCTTTGGAATATAGAAGAAATTTCGATGAAAAGAACAGGTACTTTCTGGAATTATTAAAAATCAAGGAAAGAAGATGGAAATGAAAAGAAAAAAATGTTATGAAATCATTTTTAGCAATGCAATTTCCTTTTGAAACAAAAAAAAAATCCAGCCTCTCCCAACTAACCGGCTCTGAGTGTTCTCATGCTCCTGAAAAAATAGGAAATGACTTCCGGGACAAGTTGGAGACCTAGAAAAATTCTAAATGATCTCAGGAATCCAATACCGCGAACCAGAAGTTGCTATCTCTATTAGTTTTTGAGGAATCGTCAAAAGAAGTGGATGTTGAGAATGGACCATTTTAATTTTTAGCGGTATGCGGCTCTGAATGTTCTGATGCTCCTAAAAAATTCGGAAATGACTTCCGGGTTAAGTTGGGGGCCTAGCAAAATCGTGTGTGATATTAGGAATCGAATGCTGCGAACCGAAAGTCGCTATTTCTATTAGTTTCTGAGGAATCGTCAAAAGACGTGGATGTAAAAAATGGGCCATTTGGATTATAGCGGTATAGGGATTTGAGTGTTCTGATGTTCCTAAAAAACCAGGAAATTACTTCCGGAACAAGTTGAGAGTCTAGAAAAATTGTAAATGATCTCAGAAATCGAATACCGATAAGTAAAAGTCTCTATCCCTATTAGTTTCCGAGATACAGACCGAAATAGGAAAGCTTGGACGAGGGCTAATGGAACTCTGGGGCTGGGTCTCAGAACGAAATATAGATCCCCCTAGAATCCCAAATCAAGCTCCTTTTTGCGCTAGGACGTATAAGAAGCGAGAAAAACGCAAAAAATAAAAATCGAGTTTTTCTCGTTTTCTAGGGCTCCTATAAGTTCAGGAGGAGACTGCCGGTGGATGTTGAGTACCTATATTTACAGTAAAAATTTTCAGGAATCGAATCTCGCAAACCAGAAGGCGCTATCTCTATTAGCTTAAAAGAAATCGTTCCCTAGACTCTGTGTAAAGCCTGCTGGTTTTCCGAATAATTGGTACTAGAATAATTATTTCACAACAGTAGATTGTTAATTCTAATTAGAAACTTTCTTTTTTTCACCCTCAGAAATTGATGATAATTTTATAATCTGCTGATGACCTGTGGCTAAAGGTACTGAATAGCCTCTAGTTCATATCTCCAAAATACAGGGATACCCTAGACCTGTAGCCTCTATTCCTCATCTCAGAAACCTGGAGATACCCTAACCCTTTGGCTAGAGGTATTAAATAGCCTCTAGTTCATTTCTCAATAGAACTGTTTAATTTTCAATTGGATAAGGACGTTAATGAGAAATTCTACATCATGACCTAAGCAATTGACTGTGGAATTTCATTGAGATTGCCATGATTTTCCGGCAACATTTCCGTCGCATTTCTAGTATGTTTCAAAAGGATATTCAGTAGAAAAAGCCACATGCAATTTTGTCTTCATCCAAGTTAGCCCTTTGTTTTTTTTCTTAATATTCAATTGTCTTTCAATGAAACGTCAATCCGAATAGATTAAAAATTTTTTCCCCCAAATACTCATATTGATATCTATCACAATCAATCAAAATTTATCCGATATTTTTTAAGGAATGTCTCCAGCTCCAATTTGATAGTATGTCTTTATTTCCTGTCTTTCGTTTCCTGCACTTGAAAAATATGATAGACGTAGAAAATATTAGCTACAATTTTATAGAAAATAACTCGATGATGTAGAATATACCAGAAAGGTTAGACTATTTTTTATGATNATAGACGTAGAAAATATTAGCTACAATTTTATAGAAAATAACTCGATGATGTAGAATATGCCAGAAAGGTTAGACTATTTTTTATGACATACAGTACCTTGTCAATTTAAAAAAAAGTCATGAACTAATCTAAATTTTGATAGAAATCGAATTTTATTGTATATATTTACGTGGTATCCTCGAAATAACAGTTAGAAATTATTTGATTTTGTAACAAAATTTCACCAGGGAGAGAATCATTTTTCATTCTGAAAGTTCTATTTTCGTCCTCACAATTCCATGGTAATCATCGATTTCAGATAAGAATTGGTTAAAATGCCTTCTTCCTTGTAATAATCATCATTTTTTCAGTCTTTCCATCATCAGAACTGTTGTTAGTCCTGAAGAGATCATTCAAGTAATATTAGATTGTGATGAATTGCTCTTCACTAATTTTTTTTTTTTTTTTTTATAAATATTTTGAGGATCTCTATGACTATTGCTACCTTTTTCTCCCTCTCAAGTTCAAAGATTTCGAGGTTTTTTCTGTTTTTCTTTGCCTCTCCTCGTAATCCTTCAGAGCTCGGACCAATGCTCCATCCCATCCGTCATTAAGAACTAATCCATAATGATTGTGATTTTATTATTTTCATTCCTTAGGCGTTTCGCATGTACTTACGAATATTGAATTCCTCCATTATTTCTTGAATTCAATCTCTATCACACGCAATAAATCGATAATTGCTGAATATTTGTCTTCAGGGCCAAAGGATGGAATCAATTTTTAAGAAATTGATAATCGTCTCTTCCTGTCAAACATACCCAACTTCAGAGTTGTTAGGCTAATTACACAACTTCAAGCAATTAGCATCAAATCTCTTCGAAGATTTATGTGAAGTGAAATAGATTATTGACGACAGAGTATTCTCCAGCGCTTATCAAATCATTGGATGATTACATTAATATATTTTATTTATCTATTGATTATTATATGTTTGTTTCAATGAAAAACATTCATACAGATTGTGAAATCTAACAACATAGATTCCGCCAGTTGTGCTCGGGACTACACTACTCATTGCCTCTACAAGTGGGAGACCAGTTTCTGTTCTCTCGGCTTCGTCTTTGCGGTTTCAGGTCGTCCATTTATTTTGAAAATTCATGGAATTATTATGAGAAAATAGATCTTTATCGGCAATTAAGCAAGCAAAAGCTAAAATTTACTACTAAATTGATCCGCTGGAGAAATCCAGAAGAGTTTGATTTGCCAAGGTAATTCACAGAAAATTTCAGCAAATGTTGATGTATTCAATAATGATTAAATTCCCAATTATAATTGACGAATATTGGTATCCTGTAGGTCAAGACATTTCGGAGACGATTATTTCCATCAGATTCGAGAGATTTGTGGCACACCAGCGACATTTCTATTAAGGATTGTGATATCAAATTCTGAAAAAGGTATTCTTCGTCATTTTATATTTAAAGTTGTTGTCGTGTAGCCTTCGACGTAAAAATTTTGAACGCACCATCATAATGCTCACGCTGTACCGTTCCACCCAATGGAACGAAAACTCTTGACAAAGTACAAGTCCAGTCGGTGAGGATTTGAAGAGGTTTTTTTTTCTTTTCTTCAGAATTTGTACACTAAGCGACGCATTTCGGTAATTTTTTCTTTATGTGAGCGAAACTATCAGTATCTACAATAATTAGAGTTAGTCGTTCATCCATTCAGCAAGAAAATAAGCAACTAGATGTGGTTGAGGCATTCGATAAAAAACACATAGGTAGCAGAAACGCCCAAGCTTGATGAAGCCAACTTGTTTTGTAGAACAGCCGAGATTTCACGCGCCCTAACACGCCCGAAAAACTTCAATAGAAAATCCTATAGAATTATATAGGGAATTCTATTGGATTTCTATAGAATTTCTATTATATTTTCTATAATTTTCATATTGTATCTTCAACGATTGAACTTTTGACGGGTCCCCAAATTCACTAGAAACTCGTTAAGCGTAATTCGGTGCAAAAGTACTATGTTTTCGTTTGTTTTTCTTTCAGGCGCTATGGCCAATGATACACGGATGAACGTTCCTATGGCCGGCCATAGCCAAAGTCGAAATGGCCATGAGACAGCCACGAGAGCACATGCTTTTTCATGGACATTTCGAATGCGGCCATGGCCGGTCATAGGAACGTTCATACGTGATACATGGCTTTTATAATTTTATTATAAAAATACAACATTAGGAGAGCACTCTGTCAAATTTTCAACGGAAAATATAAAAAAATAACGTAATGCCAAATAATTTCTCGATACGCCTCGTAAAAAAAAAAAAATTTCCGAAAGATCGGTACAGTAGATTTTGCGAGAGCGTTGGCACCAATATGGAAAATGTGAAGTGTGGGAAAAACGCTTTGATGTTTGGAGCCAACAGAGAACTGAGTGCTCCTAAAAACACAACAAAATCCATATCTTCGTTTGCAATGTTAGAAACGTTATTAAATTTCAACCTGATATTCTCGAGACGTTGTACATTCAGATGAAAAAATAATAAAAAAATAAAATAGCTACCCCCCCTTAAATACGCAGGTTCATATGACCTCTAGAAAATCATGTTTTTTAGGGGTGAGAAATTTTTTAAAAATCCGAAACTTCTTTCAGTACCTCTCAGACTACCTTTACATCGATTTTTATTCCTATGAAAGTTCGTGCAATTTTCAACAGCCCCCGAGATATTCTCCAAATTCGCCAAATACGCCTCTAAGTTTTCAATGTATGTAGAGGCCCGTTAAAAATTAGACGAACGTTCATAAGGATGGAAATAGATTCAAAGCTGATCTGGGAGGTCCCGAGAAAAGTTTTGGTTAAAAAAAAAATTTCTCACCCGTAAAAAACATTGATTCTCTGCACGTCGTATTTAGGGAGTTTCTATTGGACTTTCCGGCCCGCTCAAAATTGGGCGAATGTTCATAGGGGTGGAAATCGACTCAGGGGTAGTCGGGGAGGTCCTAAAAAAAGGTTTGGATATTTATCGAATTTCCCACTCCCAAAGACCATTAAGTTCTAGAGGTTGTATGAATAAGCGCATTCCAATGTGATTCTAGAGGTAATGAAACGTGAAGATATCATGAAATTTCCAATTTCTACTTTGGGAGGGGGGGCATTACAATAACTTCTCTATAGATCAGGAAGTTAAAAACTTAGACAATTTGAGTCAAACAAAGTCTATAGGGCATCGATTTCTGTTGACTTATGATATGCAATATTTCCTACGGAACATGTCAATAGAAACGGCCAAAAACTTATAGAAAATATAATGGAAATCCAACAGAATTCTCCATAGAATTCTATAGGATTTTCTATGAAATTTTGTCGCGCGTCTTCCTCACTCAAAGAATAATTTTTTTGGCAGTCTGTGCGTAAGGCAGTACTTTAGGCACACTACGTGATTCAAAAACACTGCTTACGCAAACTGTAACAAACAAGACGAGCATTCCCTAAAAAAATGAAGGAAATCGGCTAGATAGTTGTTGAGATATTTGTGAAAAATGAAAAAAAAAAGTATCGATATCTCGAAAACGGCTCGACCGATTCAGCTGAACTCTGGCCCAGACTTAGTCGTCATTCACACCTACAAGCTCACGAAATTTCGAAGAATTCGGAATAGATTTACCCGTTTATTCGTCCAATTTTCTAAAAACTGACCACCGACTGACCATGCGCACATACGGACGACGTGCTCAAACTTTGTATTTTTACGTTTCAGACCATTCTACATCATTTCCACGCAACATTAGAGAATCGAAAAATCGAACGATTGCAAAGCTTCCATTCGGAAGCAAAAATATCAGTTGTCACCGGACGGAAGAAACTTTTTCTCATTTTAACCCTCCTACCTGACTAAACTTTTCCACACGGTCTCCATGTAGTGTACTATTCGCCTCTCTCCACTTCCGCGCCCAGAAAGCAAATAGAAACAATAGTCAGGTTAGAGGGTTAAGTCCTAAAATTCACAACCTAATTACTTTGTCTCTTGGCACATTCTCGGGCCGCTAGGCTAGACGGGTTTGTATTATGGCTCAGAGGTTTTGACCCCCGCCTAGCAACTTCAGGCTATCAGGCACAACTTTCCAATGCAATGTGAAATATTTTCATATGATACCTGCCAAACATTTTACTCAGTTTTTCTTATGTGATTCGAACTATTCGATACATTCGTGATAAACATTAGAATTTTTACGAGTAGCACCTTTTTTTTGCCCTAAAATTACTTTGATAACTATTCCAAGGTGTCAAACGCAGAACTTGATTCAATCAAGTCGCTCGCCGAGAAGTAATGAGCAAAACATTTTCTTCTAAACAGATTGATGTACAATGCCTAAGTTGAAACGGAAGAGTACCGAGATACGATCCCGAAATGCGAAAAGCAGGGTTCATCGATTACGATACGATCAAAATAAATACACAGGGATGAAAACGAGAAACCAGTCAACAGAAGAAAGAATAGAGAAAAAAGAGAAAGAAAAAAGAATAGAGAAAGAAATTGTCAGTGGTAACTTGAGGAAAAAAAAGGATACTGACATCAACACTGTTACGGCTGAGGTACTATCTAATCATTATCAAATGAAGAACCAAAAAAATACGAAAATGGAAAAAGAAAAAACAAAGAAAGGTAAGAAAGAAACCGTAAAAAAAATGACAGGGCATTTAGTTTCGAGAAGAGGTCACAATTCGCTGCGGGCGAGAATGACTTCACAGTCAACGAAGGTCCAAGCTGAAAACAACGATGGAGTTGTGAGTAAATCGCGAAAAATTTCGCAAAAATATGAACCTGACAATGCAGAAATCGTGCCTCAAAGAAATATCAACCATAAGGAACGAATGAGGAACTCTCGTGAAAATAAAAATTATTATGATCGAGAACTGATACAAAACAAAGACAGACTCGAATCACATAGAGACGATCAACACTTCTTGAATAATGAACGTGTTACAAACAGAATACAAAAACAATCACGCAGACTCAATGAAATACTATCGTTTCGTGAACGGTATGTTAAGATGATCACCCGAAAACTAGAACGCGACCGAACATTCAAAAAAGAGTACACTCTCATCACGAAATTCATCGAAAGGCGTAAAGACTATCCAGAAGTCGTGTGCATCTGTTGCGATAATCTATTTTTTCGTAAATTCATGGTTAAATACAATCAATCTCATTATTCAGGTAAATTGAATTGGAGTCAGACCCAATTCGAATCTTTTATTTCCAAAATCGAGAATAATCATTCTTTGTATATTTGCAGTACATGTCACAGAACTGTAGCTAAGGGGACAATACCAAGAACAGCTGCTTTCGATTTAAAATTATCTCCCGTACAACCGGTATTACAAAAATTATCTCCTCTAGAAGAACGCATGGTGGCGCCGTATGTTCCATTCATGCAAATCCGAGCTCTGAAACCTCATTGTGTAACAAATCCACAATTATCTATCCATGGCAGCGTTGTTAACGTTCCCGCAGAAATCAATGATATGATCAGTGTACTCCCCAGAAAATTCAGTGACATGTCTACAGTACAGATTCAGTTCAAGCAACATTTGGATCATCGATCAAACTATATGCATGAAAGTATCAAACCAGCCAATGTATGTGCTGCATTGCATTATCTTGTTTCCACGCCACTATACAAAAAAATGGCATAACGATTGATAAGCACTTTTTTGACAAGTACGACGGAAGGGATGATTCGTTATTGAATTTTACTGTTGAGGAAAATGATGACGTCATTTCTGAATGTGATGAAGGTTTTCATAGAGACAAACAGGAAGAATCTGGAGGAGAGCAGTCAATAACTGATGAAGAGGATTTAGAAACAGATGAAGAGAATTCAACAACAGATGAAGAAAATCCAGTAACAGATGAAGAGAATTCAACATTGGATGAAGGGCCACGCGGAGGAGACGATGATGAAGACAATGTATGTCCTGCGTATCAGGATGAAGTGATGATTGTTAATGAAAATTCTGAACTGACGCAAGAAACATGCGTTATCACTCCTTGTCAAAACAATAATCCTATTCCTTGGCAAGCAGATAATAATGGAGATGAATTATCATTCCCAAAAATATTTCAAGGCGAAATTTTTGATCCAAACAAAAAGTTCAGAAGTTATGGTCAACGAGCGAAATTTTTGGCAAGGAATCGGGATCGGAGATCAAGCCAGCCAACACGGATCTTATTTATGGCGAAACGTAAACTTCAAGAAAGAGTCATGGCATCGATTAGTATATGCCTACGGAAACTGCCACAACAGAACGCGATAACCGCGAGTCAAGTTAAGAGTAAAGAATATATCAGTGATATGATCCAGCGCGATGAAGGCTACTCTTTCCTGAAAAATGTGCGACCATCTCCTGCTTTCTGGGAGGCAAAAAAGAAAAATCTTCGCGCAATGATTCGACAGCTGGGTACACCTACACTATTCATTACTTTCTCTGCATCCGAAACGAATTGTCCGGAGCTGATCCAGTTTCTTTATCAGCTGAAACGTAATGACAAAAAAATAACACTGCAGCAAGCAGCATTACTCGATGAAGCTGTCAAACAAGAACTAGTGAGAGATGATCCAGTTTCTGTCGTTCGTTATTTGGAAAATAAATTTGCAGAGACCCTGAAATTACTGAGAGATCCCAATGGTACTTTGAAGAATCATCATGTGGTCGACTACTTTATCCGACGAGAGTTCCAGGGTAGAGGTACGGCTCACATCCACGGCCTTGGATGGTGCAATGAGGCACCGAAATATGATCCAGACGATAAGGATTCTGAGACTAGAATCACAGACTTCATTGATGCAAATATATCTTGTGAATGGAATCCTCAAAATCCCTTCGTGAGTTTTCAAAAGCATAAACATACAGCGACTTGTCATAAAGGCAGGAAAAATATGAAAAAATGCAGATTCAATTATCCTCAATTTGTAATGAGGTCAACTCAAATTTTGAAACCATTAAGTCAGAGTGAGAAGAACATTTGTGTAAAGAAAAATCTAGAGAAGATTCAAGAATTGATGAATACTTATGCAAAAAGCAATTTGCTGGTTCCTTTTGATCAAACTTTAGAAGAATTGAACATGAATGAAGAAGACTACATCAATGCAGTACGATCGACGTTGGATAGAGATAAACTTTTCATTAAACGACGATCGTGCGATGTCACAATAAATAACTATAACCCAACGATTTTGAATCTATTGGAAGCTAACATGGATATTCAATTCGTTCTCGATCCATATGCCTGTGCCCAATACATAATCAATTACATATCCAAAATTGACGTAGGATTATCCAGATTATTATGAGAAGCAGCCTATGAATTCGAGAATAATAATCGACCATTGAGAGAAAAACTAAGAAAGTATGGAAATCTATTCATCAATGGCAATGTAATGTCCGCACAGGAAGCAGCGTATCATGTATTGGAATTGCCTCTGTGTGATTCAAGTCGAGAAGTCATTTTCATAAATACTTCTCCCAAAGATGAGCGGGTACGAATGTTGAAATCGAATAAACAGCTTGATTCGTTGGAAGGAAATTCAACAAACATTTTTACGGAAAATATCATAGATAAATATCAGCGGAGGGCATCAGCAATGGAAAATATTTGCTTGGCTGATTTTGCAGCATGTCATACAATCAAAACTATGGTAAATACAGAACAAGAAGACGATGGAGAGAACCATGATAATGACAACGATAGTATCAATAACGAAGACACCTACGATGAAGATGATAACCATGGAACCGACAGGAAGAGGCCCACCCATAACACATGTGGATCTGCTCATACGACTGAAGAAGTGAGGAGAAGAAAAATGAGAATCCTTAGATACGTTCGCTATATCGCACAAAAAGATGAACATAATTTTTACCGGGAACAAGTTCTATTATTTTATCCCTGGAGGAATGAAGCCACTGATATTGAAAATGCTGATTGTAAGCTATTATATCATGAAAATTTTATAATAATTGAANAGGAAGGGGCCCACCCATAACACATGTGGATCTGCTCATACGACTGAAGAAGTGAGGAGAAGAAAAATGAGAATCCTTAGATACGTTCGCTATATCGCACAAAAAGATGAACATAATTTTTACCGGGAACAAGTTCTATTATTTTATCCCTGAAGGAATGAAGCCACTGATATTGAAAATGCTGATTGTAAGCTATTATATCATGAAAATTTTATAATAATTGAAAACAATCGAATGAAGTATTCGATTATCGCAGACGAACTTATAGATGAGGCTATCAAAGAAGCAATGGGAGACAATCAACGAAAACATGATGAAGAGGTCGATAAATTCAAGAAACGTAAACTGCAAAAAGGTCAAGAGGTTGATATTTTCGAACAAGCAGGTATCGAAGATATCACAATGAAAAACAGGATACGATTCACTAAACCACAAATGATATCACAACACGAAACTTTCGAGATAATTGATAATTTGAATGATTTGCAACGGGAAATTGTAATGCATATTTTGAAATGTTTCAAAACTACTAACCTTCCATTGAGGATTTTCATAAGTGGTTCGGCAGGTGTGGGCAAAACAAGAGTTATCAATTGTGTCTACCAATTACTTCATATTCAATTCAATTCAATTATCTTCATATTTTGAGTCAATGCCCGGCCAAAAAAGTGATCTACCTTATATATTACTATGTGCGCCGAGTGGGAAAGCAGCCCACTTGATAGGGGGGGTGACACTGCATACGGCCTTCGCACTACCAGTGACAGAATTTGGAGGACAGATGCCTGAATTATCATCCGATGTAGCGAACTCCATCCGGTGTAAATTAGTTCAATTGAGATTATTGATTATAGATGAAGTGTCCATGGTAGGATCGAACATGCTTGCGCGTGTCGATACTCGATTACGACAAATCATGGGAAGAAATTGTAGTTTTGGAGGAATCTCAGTTATTTTGATCGGAGACTTACACCAACTGCCACCTGTTAAAGATAGAGCGATATATCATCCTCCCAGTTGGGGCTCTGAATGCGTTATCAAGTGCTATATTATGGGAAGAATTCGAATACTTTGAGTTAACGGAAGTGATGAGACAAAAAGATGATAAAATCTTTGTCGAGGCATTGAATAATTTATCATTAGGAGTGATGACGCAAGAGAACATAGATTTGATTCGGAGCAGAGAGGTAGGAAAAAATGACGTTCCAGGAAGTGCCATGAGACTTTATTACGACAATGAGAGTGTAGAAAAATACAATAAATTGAAAATCAAACAGCAACCTGGAGAACTTTATAAGGCCATCGCCAAAGATGATTTCCTGGGTAAGGCATCCCAAAGTTTCAAGAACAGAACCCTAAAATCTCTCAGAAGTGGAGACAACAATAACAAAAAATTGAAAATATTGAAGTACAGTCTCACATTGAAACTTGGTATCAAGTATATGATTACATCAAATATCGATGTTTCGGATGGAATTGTCAACGGAGCTTGTGGAATACTTGAAAAAGTCACCTTTACTAGTGAACAGAAAATAGATAAGCTATGGATCAATTTTGGGAATGAAAAAGTTGGTGCTCACCAGAGGCGACCCTTTCTCAACTACATGAGGGAGAATAAAATTCATCAACACTTGACACCGATCCAGAAAATAACTCTCAATATTTCTAGCAATAAGGGTGGTACATACCAAGTGGTCAGAACACAATTTCCGTTAGCACCTGCAGAAGCAATGACCATTCATAAAAGTCAAGGACAGACGTATAATGAAGTGTGCATCAACCTCACAGCTAATTCTGTTCCATTAACTCGATCGCTTCTTTATGTAGCCTTAAGTAGAGTTTGTAATTTGAAAAATCTCTATATTTTGGGAACATTTCATGCACCACCAAAACCATCCAAAAACGATCGGCTGACACAAGAATATGACAAACTCAATCAAAGACGGTTGAAATTATCATATATAAATAAATTTGATACGAATGGCTTGAAAATTATTTATCAGAATGTACGATCATTCAAAAAGAATGCTAAGCATCTCCGATGTGACAGATGGTATAAACAAGCAGATTGTCTCATCTTGTCTGAATCATTCACCAAATTGGACGATGAAATCGTATTCGAGAATTACAGTTTAATATTTAAAACTGATTCCTCCATCAAATTCCAAGCTAGAGGTGTATTAGTGTTCATCAAAAGTGATGCGAACATCGCGTATTCAATAACGAAGCATATCAAATTAGGAGAGAATGAAAAATCACACCTAGATTTGATACTTCTCAAATGTAATGATGTAGAAATACTAACTGGATACAAATCACCATCGTTCCCAAATTCTACATTTTTGCAAATTTTAGAGAGTTTCCTGAGAGTAACCAGCTCTAATGCACAGCGAATATTAATAGGGGATTTCAATAATGATTCGTTTAACCCGAACGCAGGTTTAGAGATGTTCTTAAAAAAATATAATTTTGAACGCGGGCTACTGCCGCAAATATCAACGACTGATTTCAATACACAAATAGATGTTATATTCATCAGCGGAATTGATAACTATCTATCTGGAGCGTATGAAACATATTTTTCAGACCATAAGCCAATTTTTATCGCATTGGACAATGCGAATAACCACGGCAAAGAACGCGATATTAATTCGATACATACAGAGAAGGAAGAAATGGATTGGGACAATGTATCTAATTTGAATCGCGTCATAGGAAATCGGGATAAACCCGTGATAATTTCGGATGTCATCCTTCAAGGAAAAAAAAAGTTGAAATTGAGTATTGATTGCGATAACCACGACAATGGTTGCGAAGGCACAAACAAAGGGAAATGCGTCAATGGGAATGAAATAGATGAATCGATATTCACTTCAGATGTGATAATTTCAACGCGGAAGGAAAAAAAATCACACATCAATAGCGATCACGTAGGTGAAAGAATGATGAGTAATATGAAAATACTAATCAACGGTAACCTTCTAGATATCATTCAACGAGAAGATATATTATTCAAGCCAAGGAATACTTGTGGTCTTGATACTTTGGTACAAATTCTAGCTTCAGCATATGAAACTAATGCGTACGTCAGGAATTGGATAAATTCTTCAGAACGAAAAATATTGAAGTTTATCAAAGAAGTCTCTGAAAATGTTAACGACGATGATAATTGTATCAATGAAATGAGATTAGATATTTTCCTAGAACATTATCACTATTTCCTCAACAAGGAAATGTCATGGGGAAATAACATCGTACTCGATGGTTGTAAGAATATAATCAGTTTGACGAATCAAATATTCGAAGGTGAAAAAAGTTATTCGATACATTTGAATTGTCCTACATGTTCTGATATAATTCTGAATGAACTAATGGTTGTACCAGACATGGCCACACTGTTTGAATATGGTTACGATGATTTTGGAACCGTTCTGACTACTACGATCGAAAAGATTGAACAAACAACAGGAACTTGCCCGGAAAATCACATTAATGTAGATCAATTCGCCACCTTTTATGAATGTCTCTTCTTGGAATGCCCTTCAGATCATAATCTCGAGGTACCTCTAAATAATCTTCCAAAAATATTGAATACCAAAAATGGGAGCTTTAAACTTGCAGGAGTGGCGAATTTCATCAATCCTAGTATTATTGATAATGCGTCCATTGGTCATTATAATGCCTATATTTTCAAGAATGAAGAATGGATGAAAATTGATGATCTATCACCTACACGAATTTTAAGAATTGATGACGGCGGAGAGAAAATTTGTCCTCATTTATGTATATACATAAAAGTAAATTGAAGAAATCAACGTACGATCGGCCACACGACCGAGCACATCGGCATTCAAACGACCAACCAGGGACCTTCACTTCCCCGACACTTGTTGACAGTTACAAGCGACATTTTCAAGGGGGTATACCCTGACGGGGCAACCCGAGAGGAAAGCTAGAGGGAACCGAGACTCGGTTTTGACACAAAACCGAGTGGAAGTCTTGGTTTTCACTAGAAGTCAGGATGTAGCCTACCTCTAGGTCATCTCCAGGTTCTCTCTCGTTTTTTTCGAATGAAACCTCGAGGCTATTCGATACCTCTAGCCACAGGTCTAGTGTCTCTCTAGGTTTTGGGGATTGGGACTGGAGGCTATTCAATACCTCTAGCCTCAGGTCTAGGGTACCTCTAGGTTTTGGGGACGAGGACTAGCGGCTATTCAAGACCTCTAGCCACAGGTCTAGTGCCTCTCTAGGTTTTGGGGACGGGGACTAGAGGCTATTTAATACCTCTAGCTGCAGGGCTAGAGTATCTCGAGGTTTTGGGGACGGAGACTAGAGGCTGTTCGGTACCTCGAACAACAGGTCTAGGGTATCTCTAGGTTTTGGGGATAGGGACTAGAGGTGGTTGGGAGCTAGCGGGTTATGTCCTCAAAACCTAGAGATACCCTAGACTTGTGGCCAGAGTTATCAAATAACCCCTAGCGTCCGTCCCCAAAACCTAGAGATCACCCTACACATGTGGCTAGAGTTATCAAATAGCCTCTAGGTTTCATTCCGAAACCGATAGAGAACCGAGAGAAAATCTAGGGGTAGGCTAGATTCTAACTTCTAGTGGAAACTGAGACTTTCTCTCGGTTTTGCGCCAAAACCGAGTATTGGTTCCCTTTAGGTTACCTCTCGGGTTTATCAGTCAGGGTAACCCCTGGAAAGTGTCGCTTGTGACCGTCAATAAGTGTCAGAGAAGTGAGGGTCAAACATTGCTCGTTCGGATACCAACGTGGTTAGGTGCAGTGATCCCAGAAGCAGACAACCTGCAGCCGGAGAAGTCTAGTGTCATTCAAATCCCCACTCCAGAAACCTAGAGTAAAACTAGACTTTTCGCTTGAGGCATGAAATAGCCTCTAGTCTCTATCCCAAAAACCGAGTGATACCCTGGACATGTGGCTAGAGATATTGAATAGCCTCTAGTCCCGGCCTCAAAATCTAGAGAGACACTAGACCCATGGCTCGAGGTCTCAAATGGCCTCTAGTCCACGTCTCAAAAACCTAGAGAGGCACTAGGCCTCTAGCTAGAGATCGAAAATAGCCTTAGGTCTTATTCCAAAACTCTAGAGATAACCTAGATCTCTGGCTAGAGGTATTGAATGGCCTCTAGTCCTCGTTGCCAAAACTTAGAGAGGCACTAGAGTTGTGGCTAGAGGTATTAAGGAGCCTCTCGTCCCCATCCCCAGAACCTATAGAGCCTCTAGACCTGTTGTTCGAGGTATTGAACAGCCTCTACTCTCCGTCCCCAAAACCTCGAGATACTCTAGCCCTGCAGCTAGAGGTATTAAATGGCCGCTAGTCCCCGTCCCCAAAACCTAGAGGTACCCTAGACCTGAGGCTAGAGGTCTCAAATAGTCTCTAGGTCCTATCCCAAAAACCTAGAGGTACCCTAGACCTGTGGCTAGAGGTATTAAATTGCCTCTAGTCCCCGTCCCCAGAACCGAGAGAGGCACTAGACCTGACTAGAGGTATTGAATAGCCTCTAGTCCCCGTCCCTAAAACCTAGAGAGCCACTAGACCTGCGGATAGAGGTATTGATCAGCCTCTATTCTCTTTCCTCAATACATAGAGATGCCCTCTATAGGGTAGACGTATTGGGAAAATGAGAATTAAGAGCACAATATGATTGCATTTAGTTTCATAGCGAATCAATCAAATTTGAATTCAGAATTTACTACTCTTGAGAGTAGAATCGGGGGAATTAATTATCTATTGGTAGATAAATCTGCACCAACATATTTTTTTTTTCAACATTTTTTAACCGCGCACTCGATGTTTCCCATAAACTTTTCAATTTGTTTATTAAAAAAATTATTAAAAAATTAATTTTTTATGTTAAACATTTTTGTTTTTGGTACTTCAATTCTTTCACAACAAAAAAGTACTTTCGTATTTTCTCGAAAAAACGGGTATTTACTGAGTTTTATTCATATAAACAATGTAGCGCGCATGATTCACCTGGAAAGTTCGCCGATTGGCTCGGCGGGCGTTCATAAAAAATTCATATCTCGAAAACGAAAAAAAATCCCTATCTAAAATTTAATCGTCTATTGGTAGATAAATATGCAACAACATATTTTTTTTTTCAAAATTTTTAAACCGCGTACTCGATGTTTCCCATAATTTTTTCAATTTGTTTATTAAAAAAATTATCGAAAATTTAATTTTTTTATGATCACTATTTTCTTTCTGAAACCTCAATTTTTTTACAAAAAAAAAGTACTTACGCACTTTTTCGATACTATTAATATTTAGCGAGTAATAATTTTTCAAACAAACCCCTAGTTGGTGCCCCCTCAAAACTTTCAACATCCATAACTTGCAGAAATTTTTTTTTTCAAAATCCTTCCAACAGTTTTCTTAAAATGTTCTCATCAACAACATAACCAATTTTGAACGAAATCTAAAAATACAATTTTTTTGGGGGGGCGAAGTAGCGTGGAATGCCTCAAGACTGAAATGATTCCGAATTTGAATAATAGTGATGACAGAAAATTAGGAGAAATACCTAATGCATTCGACTCAAGATATTCAGAGCAAAGACGAAATGTAAGAAATGAGGTGGAAGGGAATGCATTGTGATTCAGCGAGAGGCGAATCCCTGAATAATACATTTATGGTTTTCAATCTCATATTATAACAATATTTGAGCAGTTTTTTAATGGAGAAAAATTTCTCCATATTTAATAAATTCACGTAGATAATATTTCAAACGATCCTTTCTGCAACCTTTCTTAATAATTGACTTGTTTTTTCAATAAATTCGCGATGAAAATGTGGCGACATGGCGACCAGTTAATCGTTGGATCCCTTACAGTTGATAGAAGTCGTTCATGCCTCTCCGTGGACACGATGTTACCCCAGCCGAATGATGCGCACACATAAATTTATTTTTTCCACAGTTCATTCTCGTTCTCGCGCAAACTCTAAACGATTATTTTTCGCCCATGAAAATTTTTGAAATTTCACAGAACATGTGGCCGAAGTTTGAAGAAGGTAGCTGCATTTTTTCCTTGCCATTTCTTTTCTTTTTCAGCCATTGCCAGAAGAACACCTGGTATATGATCATTACAAAACAATAATATAATTATAGAAAATTCTTCTCTCCAGGACTCTGAAACTTTTCAGAGCACCTAGAAATAATTCAAGGAATATATGAAAATTTTTTCGAGAAATCGGCTGCTTGTTTTTGAGGTATTTATGCGACGCCCCAATTACTTTAATCTTGACCACGTTCAATTAGAATACAGTTGAAACTCTTTCAACCAACTTCACAATTGTGTACTAAAAAAAAGCTAGTGAATTCGTAAAGACATTCAGGCAAAACCCAGGCTAGCGAGGCAAAGTGGAATATCCTGATTTCGAATATGGAACCGACGAAGAAGCGAGATGCCGAGATTCATGTGGGCCTTATTTATACAGCAGACGAGGCATTCAAAAAGATTGGATGGTCTCATCATATTGTAGAACAAAAGATCGGTAATTTCAATTAATTTCCAATATTTTTCATCACGTCATTTCTTCTAGTAGTTGTTTTTCCCTTGAAGCCAAACATTGTAATGTGAAATTTACAATATCTAATTAAGCGATAAAAAAAAATCGATGTCATCCATTTCGTTGGTGATTTTTTTATCTATTTTGTATCAGTCTCTAGTTGAATTTCTAATAGGAATCAAAACTTTTCGACTAAATGTTAATTTTTGGAAATTTTCTACTGACAAACAACGTTTTCATTTTCGTCAAATTCAACTTGAGGGCGATTCATTTCATAATTTTATGGCAAGAACGTGATAGTATGTTGGAAATCCTAGGGATGAGCCCAGACAAAGTTAATGTCATGCTTTTTTTTCCCCCATGTTATCGTTACAACTATTTTTATCGGAAAACCAAAATAACTCGCAGAACTCATTTTTTTTAACTCTAAAAATTCGACACAATTCTTTACGGAGAGGAATATTCAAGAAAAATTACCGAACTTTTTCCGCTCTCCGATTACGAAATAACCTAGGAAAATTTGAGTATCGTACCGTAATTTTTCCCATGAAATTCAGATAAAAATTACGGAATTTGAAGAAAAATTCTATGAATCGAGATAAAAATTATGTGACTGTTCGGTAAAATTTGCCACCACGTCATTTCGCTCTCGGATTACCGGAAAGTTCAGTCACAGTAGTTTTTTCTATAACCAATATAATGAAATTTACATTATTGAATGAATTCCAGATTTTGAAGAAGAAAAAGATGGGGAATTCCATGTTGGATGCTGTACAGTCATCAAAATCGGAGTGAGAGATGGTAGACAACACTCCGATTTCGCATACTATGAAAGTGCAGAAAGGACAAGAGGAGAAGCTTTATTCAGAGCGAGGATGGTGAGAAATACACAACGAATTATTCTAAATATTCATCATTTTTTTCTGAGAATTTAAATTGCCATCAACGAGAATTAATTATTCACTAGAATAACTTGGACTTCGACTCTTCCATAATTCATAATGAGAGCGATGACGCGCTTCGCGCGTTGAATGCAGTTTTTTAAAAATTGTATCTCCTCCTCGATTTTTCAACCGTTCTGAATTTTTCTCCTTCTAGAATATTGGGTATAACATTTCGGAAAACAAAAAGCCGGGAATTCCCGTTTGCCCGTTTCCTTGTCGAGAAAAAAAAAATCAATCACAAAAATCTTTCACAAAAATTTGAGTTTTTTGTGACTCTTTCTCTTCGAAAAATTGCATCTCATCCTTCATTTTTCAACCAATCTGAATTTTTCTTCATCTAAAATATTGGATATAACCATCCGCAAAAAAATACGCCGGAGATTTCCGTTTGCTCGTCTACTTGTCGAGGAAAAAAATCTACAAATTTTATATTTTCACGTTTGGGACCATTCTACGTCATTTTCCCGCAAAATAAGACAATCGAAAAATTGAACGATTGCAACGTNGTCATTTTCCCGCAAAATAAGAGAATCGAAAAATTGAACGATTGCAACGCTCATATTCGGAAGCAAGAATGAAAAAATATTATTAAAAGAAAAAAAATATATTTTTATTCTTTATTCCATATTCCGGCCCTTTCTGCCCCCCTTTCTGGCCAACTGCCCCGAGAAAAAATATTGAGTTAAAGAATTATAATTTTTACAGGTGTCAACGACTAATGCGCTCAGAAAAGTACTCTGGTATTTTGAGGAAAGTCGGGGAATTTTAAGAACGGGGACTTCAATTATGTACTGCTTTGAAAATAACTGCACAATGGAACAACGGGCGCGAAAAGAGCTTGCTCTTCAAAAGGAACAGGAAGAATTCGAAGCAAAAACAGGAGGGAGTGGACGAAAGAGGAAGAGTGAAGAAGAGGGAATCAATGCCAGGAAGGAACGCCTAGCAAAAGCAACAGAAATGAAGAAGAAATGGCAAATCGAAAATAACAATAGCATGGATGGCGATAAAAACAACAAATAAGAATATGAATTATTAAAAATTATTTAAAAATTTTAGTAAACAGATTACTAAAAATATTTAAAAAAAAAATTATATGAATTGTGTAAATTAACTGAGCTATAAAACATCGATACCGGTATTTCGGAAGAAGAAAATTGAAATCCGTTGGATATTTGTCGAGATTTTCAATTTTTAATCAAATAGGTTTCAATATGAAATCAAATATCTTCGGAATTATCCAGCCGATTTCGTTCATTTTTTAACTGGAATATTCTATCATAAACACGGAACTATAAGCAAAATTTCAACTAGATATATTGATTTTCAGGGAATCTGGAGCAAAAAGAAAATTTTTTACAGTCAAAAGAGAAATATATAAATTTTTCAAAAATTTCACAAGACTAAGTATACATGTTTTGAATGATTATGACAGAAGATATTAAGGCGAGTATTGTGTAAAAAGGACATCGAAATCGGTTGAATAGTTTTCGAGATATTCAATAAAATGTATTGAGGTACAATGGATGGACTTTGTCGAATATCTCCAAAACTATTCATCCGATTTAGCTCATCTTCGAACTCAAGTAAGAGACTATGAAGGCCAAAGTTCACACCAAATTTCAAGTTATTATATATATATTATATTTTTAAAAACGCTAGCGTGCGAACAATTATTTTTTTTCTGCGTTTTTTGAAAAACAGAAAAATACAAATATCTCGTAAACTTTGTATGGACGGTTATATATATTTTGATTGATTACAATAGAAGGCATCAAGACGAGTATCCCCTAAAAAAATGAACGGAATCGGCTGGATAGTTGTTGAGATATTTGCGAAAAATGAAAAAAAAACAAGTGTCGATATCTCGAAAACGGCTCAACCGATTCAGCTGAACTTTGGCCCAGACTTAGTCGTCATTCACAGCTACAAGCTCACAAAATTTCAAAGAATTCGGAATGGATTTACCCATTTATTCGTCCAATTTTGTAAAAACTGACCACCGACTGACCATGCGCACATACGGACGACGTGCTCAAACTTTGTATTTTTACGTTTCAGACCATTCTACATCATTTCCACGCAAAATTAGAGAATCGAAAAATCGAACGATTGCAAAGCTTCCATTCAGAAGCAAAAACAACAAATGGGGCAAATTGGGCCTGTTAGCTATTTGCCAAATTGACCCCTGATTATAGAAACCGTGGGGCGGAATAGGTTTGTTTATCATTTCCCGAGTTCACCCCCCTCCCTCGCCAGAATAAAACCAAAAATAATCGATTTCAAAATTCAACAGAAGGGGCAGAATGGGTTCCGAGCAATTTCCGGAATTGACTCCCCCCCCCTGCCGCTCCCTCTCGCTCAATGAGAAAATGATGAGGCAAAACAGGTTTGTTTATCGTTTTCCGACTTGACATCCCTCCTCTCGCTCATTCAGAAAATAAATCACAAATGGGGTGAAATGGGTCTGTGAGCTATTTCCCGCTTGACTCCTCCCCCCCCTCCTCACCCCTGCCACCCACAATAATGTATTGCGAAATTCGCCAAATGGGGCAAAATGGGTTAGTGCTAATATTCCAAATCAACCCCCCCCCCAACCTATCTAATATTCATAAGTGAAATAGAATAAAAAATATGCCTGCGACTGCTGACAGTTTACCGCCGACTCGATAATTTAACACTGGCGCCATCTTGCGGCATTCTCCCATCTTAACTTCTTTACCACACAGCACACCATCAATAATTTCTCCTAATTATACAAAATAACATATTAATGGGTATTAATTGGGACCAATTGTTTGTCTATCAGCATTTAAATAATTTTTTGATTATATTCCAATCATTTTTGGCCCATTTTTCGCCTTAAAATGACATCCATGCACATCCATGCTACATCCATGCTACAACATGGATCCTTATTCGCCAGGGTTCTTGAGCGGTTAGATCTGGGTCTTCCGCGTGTACCACAACCCTGTGCTTCTTGGGAAGCTCTGAGGCTGTGACCACATGTACAGTAAGCCCAGCTATTTTGTTTTCGCGGAAGAGCCTTTCAGCCAATTTCCCGTTTCCTCATCAGTGCAGTACACCATTGCCACACCTCTTTCCCAGACACCGTTGAAGGTGGGTGCTTTCACCCCGTCAGGTAACGCCAGAGTGGCCCCCTTCAGGAG
>NW_021680456.1:614242-673428 GCF_001412515.2 Diachasma alloeum | reverse complement strand
GAGAATTTAATTCTCCATCGAACAGCATTGGTGTCATTCCTTAATGTTGATTAGGAGGGGAGAGACGATTTTTTAATTGGCGGGCGAGTTATCCATTATGTTTTTCATAGCGCCGTAAATTGCGTCGCAGTTTTTATTTTTTTATTACAGAGATTAAGGGATCAAACGGGGTTGCTGGATGGGGAATTCAATTCTCCATCGAGCAGCGTTGGTTTTATTCCTTAATATTAATTAGGAGGGGAGAGACGATTTTTTAATTGGCGGGCGAGTTATCCATCAAGTTTTTCATAGCGCCGTAAATTGCGTCGCAATTTTTAATTTTCTATTACAGAGATTAAGGGATGAAACGGGGGTTGCTGTATGGGGAATTTAATTCTCCATCGAACAGCATTGGTTTCATTCCTTAATGTTAATTAGGAGGGGAGAGACGATTTTTAAATTGGTGGGCGAGTTATCCATTAAGTTTTTCATAACGCCGTAAATTGCGTCGCAGTTTTTAATTTTCTATTACAGAGATTATCAAAGGATGAAACGGGGGTTGCTGGATGGGGACTTTAATTCTCCATCGAGCAGGGTTGGTTTCATTCCTCAATGTTAATTACGAGGGGAGAGACGATTTTTTAATTGGCGGGCGAATTATTGGGGTGGCACTCTGCCCCGAGAAACCATTGGGTTTCTCATAGAACCGTGACTTTCGTTGCAGTTTTAATTTTTTTATAACAAAGATTAAGGGATGAAACGGGGGTTGATAGATGGGGAATCTATTCTTCATCGAAATGTCCTCGTCTCATCCCTTAATATTAATTAGCGGGCGAATAAATCAGCGGAAAAACATAAAGTAAACATTGAGGACAAGGAGGACATAAACGAAACTACCCCTGTGACAGCGCGACTGCTATAGGGCTTCTAGCAGATGTTTTCCCTGCCCAGGATACTCCCACTCTACGTAATTCCCACTCATATGCTTGTCCCCCACTCCAAAAATCCATGGATATTCTTCTTCTGGCCCTACTGCCGAGTTACCGGCACAGGCTGCTCGCCCAGCAGTTAGAATCGACCGTGGTGCCCCACCTCTGTTGGGGTCTCACTTATTCTGGCTGCGACTCCTGTCGACTTGACCGACCCCGTTGGGATATCGACACTGCCGCCACCTCCCGGCATTCCCCCTACGGGTCTTGTATTATCATTATATACACTCACATTAATTTCAATCAATTGATAGAAAACAATGTTATAAACAGTGCAAGTATAAACTAACAATTCGTCTATCTACTTTTATTATGTTTTCAGATATCTTTTCCCCCTTTTTAGCCCCAGACAATGACAATCCTAATAGCCACGCAACAGCCACGCAAATACCGTTGTTGTAGCGTGGCTCCTGGATTCCCAGCGTGGTTAATTTATATTTTTTGATTTGGTTTGATATACAGATGGTTAAATAAATTTTGTCCTGATGAGGAGTGTATTTAACACACGAAACGTTGGCATTGGAAGTACATTTTGGATTTAATTATTTCAAATTGCTAAAGGTGACCGCTATTATGGCCATGGAAGGAGTGATTGTTTGATTACGAAATTTCTGCTTGACAGATTCTAAGCTTAAATTTTGTTTCTTCTTACCATTCCGCCAATATGCAACAGCTTTAGATTTGTAATCGTCAGACAAATTCTCCTCATCTTTAGTACAGGTATCAGGGTCTATCGGCGGTTCATGAAGGTTATCCGCCTATTCTTTGTCTTCGACTATCTCCATGTCCCAGTCGTTGTAAGGTTCTTCGAAGTTTAACGAGTTACTCATACATTGCATGTGAGAAAACTTCCTCAATGCTATTTTTCAATTGGATTTTTTCATTTATAGGTCATTCCGGAATATTCATCGCTTGAAATGTTGTCAGCAGTAGTTGAATAACGTACATAGGATTGACTCTCATTTCTGCGTGTCATAATTATCTACATGTTTCTCAAAAATAATTTTCCGTCCTCGCTCTAACTATATTTAAATTTTCACGATATACATCCCTGGCGATCTGGCATCTACGGTATAGCGTAGATGTTCCGTAGATGTGCGTAGGTGTGCATTTTTGGGCCTAAAAGGCATAAAAATGATGGACATAAAGAGGAATAATGATTGGGAAGTTAATTCTCAGAAGATTAGTGTCAGTTATCACTCATTAAGTGAGTTTTTTAATGAATTGGAAGAAATTACTGCTACTGTACTTAATGTCACTAGAACGTTGTATGTAGGGGATTCCGCGAGATGGCGGCAGCGCCGAATTACCGAGTAGGTCGGTCAAGTCAGCAGTACAGCAGCAGTCGTAGGCCAGCCGCCTGCCGAATGAGTCGACAGTGGGATAGTCACGGCCGCTTTTTTAGTTAATTTTTTAATGATTAATCAAACAATTGATATTTGATGTGTCATTCTCAGAGGACGCAGCGGGGGGTCGACTTTTTGGTTCTTTGATGACGGTGCGAGGGGTGAGGGGAATTATTTTTCTCACCCTGCTTAATCGCATTGAGGGAAATCCTCAGGCCCGGGGGGGATTTTTTTTTTACCTTTCTCACCCAAAATCGAATTGCTCAGCGTGCGAGGGGGGGGGGAGTGGGGGAATTTTNGGGGGGGGGGGGGGGGGTCGACTTTTTGGTTCTTTGATGAGGGTACGAGGGGTGAGGGGAATTATTTTTCTGACCCTTCTGACTCTAAATCGGATAGCTAAGGGTGCAATGGGGTCATTTTTTTTACCCTTCTGACCCTTAATCGCATTGTGGAAAGTCCAAGCGTGGAGANATTCTCGCCTTTTGCGAATATTATATTCAGTCTGGCGCTAACCGCCTATTACTCAACAAGTCGACCACCTGACTTGCTCTCTACTTTTGTATATATATTTCTAGACGCGATTGAATAACCGACAATTAAGACAACTAATTGTTTAGTAGTGGATTGATTAAACTTCCCGACAACATCTCGATCCCTACATTGGTTCCGATAGTGGTTGGGGTCTGGGTGAGAGACAGACCTCGACAGAATCTCAAAGGGAAGCCGCGTCTTTATTCGAGAAAAGTGAAAACTCCTCGCAACCGCGTGCATTCATCATCGAAAGTTTTTACCCGCGCATCCCAGTGAAGTACATCCTTCCTGGTGATCATCCACGCATCCTAGTCTTTCCAGTGCCGCACATTCCGCGAGTTCGAGTGTTAAATTTAATTCCCCGGAATAGAAAACCGGAAAATTTCGTCGCATGGGTACTCAACGGCATTTTCAAACGGGCGTCTCGTGAATTCTAGAACATTCCAAGCGTCCGAACGTCAAGCCTTAGTTTTGCTACGTCCTTGCGAAATCAAAACAAGTTCCAGTGGTCGTGCACTAACATCATGAGTGCGACGATTTTATTTTTGTGTTATTGTGACGAGTGCCAGCACATTGCTGAGCACCCAGAGATGTTGTGCTGTGCTGGTGATAATAAAAACTTCTAAATACTTTATTTTTCTCTCTTACAAGCGTCGATTTTATTTCATTCCGGATAAACTGTGAGATGACAACAACCGCGCTAACACAAAGACAAAGACAACGATAGGAACGAGCAACTGGAGGCAGTGACACACTGGCATGCGGGAGAAAAGAAAGTAACCTCATGCCACTCTTCTCCGACGGCAGCGTTGAGAACATCCGGCCGACTCAACGAGCTCATCTCCGCTAGAGCATCGTCGAGAATCACATACACACGCAGGCATTATCTGTACCTTCAGGAGTGATGGACACTTTGTTGGTACGAGGCACATCAACGTAGCGAAAATGGACACCGCATCCGCGGCATGAGCGCAGAAGGCTGGTCACCTCAACCGTAGTCCCTTCGCATCTACACACGCCAACAGGATTTCACGGGCATTAGGGGATCTGGACCCTCGCCTGCGATCCAGTCGGCGACTTCGCGACATGAGGGAGAGAAGAAAGTAACCTCATGTCGAACTTCTCCTATGGCAGCGTCGAGAACATCGGGCCGACTCACAGAGCTCATCTCCGCCAAACCTCAATGAAAACCTCGCCCTCGGGAATATGCGACGTCACATCGAACGCCGATAGACGTCTTCACCAGGGCATCACCTCTCTGACACATCATCGAGAGGCATTATACACACCTGCATACACACACCATCGCAACATACGGCGAGAGTGAACAAACACACCACTCCAATTTCACGACCGTCTCAACACATTAGCAACCTGGAGAGCAGCCCACGCCTAGCAGAAGCTAAGGTGACGCAGTCACCTCCATCATAAAAAGTTTTTGAGCACAAGCTCACCCGTGATCAACGTATTAATTTTTTGTTTAATGTTTCAGTTTAGAAAAACTGCGTTTTTCACTAACAATCAGTTTGATACTACAATTAGCAAGAGGTGAAAGTTGTCTACCAGTCATAAACATTGCAGCCTCACAAATTGATTGAGAAGTAGCATCATAGAATGGGTTGACAAATATACTGATGATCATCTGTGGTCAAGCATTTGGCAATGTCTTTAGAGTGTGCCAAGGTATAATGATATTGGCTAAGTAGTAGGTAGTCGCCCCGAGGTTGAATGTACGCGGACCCTTGGCGGTTGCCGAACATTTGAGCCGTAGGATATGGATATATTTTGTACAATTCCTATGTCTTTGAGTTTAATAGCAGGATTTTCAATATTACATCCAATTTCCCATCATCAATTTCAATCTTTCCCGTCAATTTTTCTAGTAAATCATAAGAACGTGGTTGTTCGATCGAGAGAGGGAGAACCATTGACTGATCCTGTCTCATTGCAATGAAATTATTGACAGCACTTTCCAGTTTTATATAAGTGAATAATTTAAAATGAATGACTTCTGCATTTGCACAATGTATGGGATCAATTATCGTTTCCCGAAAATACATGTACATATCCAGCTCGATTTCCAAACATTTCGCCCAATATCGGATGCTATTGAGCATTCGATAATGAAGCAATGATGGGAATTTGGCCTCTTTTTGTGGTTCTTCAATTAATTTGACGACCTTCAAAAAATCTTCATTACAGGTTTCATTTTTATTTCTCAATTGACCGAGCTGATCATGTAGGTGATGTGATCCTATTTGAGCCATATGCCTGTGACAATCATTGATCGTTCGATTCAATATTTTCTCATAGTTGAGTTGGATTTCATTCACTGATCCGAAAAGAGTTTCTGTGATAATTCCAACATATCCAGAAGGTAGACATTTACTTTCCTCAGACACTGATTGATTCATGAAAAACAGTAATTGGTCCATGTATTTTTCTTCTTTCTGAACCCACCGCAACCGATTTTCACCACAAAGTACTGTCACGCATGTAATAGCCTCTGCATAATATTTACATGTATGATTCATATATTCTAGTTCATCTCGTGTGACGACTGGCCTTTGAGGAATTATTGCCTTCTAGTTAATGTGTGTTGCTAGCTTCCACTCAGCTGTCCATTCATAATGCAACCCATTGGACATTGGAAAACCGTATTTACAAAATCTATAGAGTGACAGAATGATGCTATGAGTAGTTGAAGCGCTAAAACTGTGGCCATTATATTGTCTTGTCCAAAGACACTTGGCTGGTAAAATTACGATTAGCCTGATGGTTCATATCAGAATCCCCCCACCAAGATTTTCCTCATCGATCTAATCATTACAAGTGTTTTTGAACTCCAAACTTTTGACAGATCGCCCATTGCCAGTTTCCTCTCACAAGGTGACATTGAAATATTTCGATTATTATTGACGCCTCCTCACAAACACCGTCACGAATCCATTAATTTTCATAAACTCGGCTCCAAAACTCGGCCCCAGAACTCGGCCCCAGAACTCGGCCCCAAAACTCGGCTCCAAAACTCGGCCCCAAATACTCGGCCCCAAAAACTCGGCCCCAAAAAGTCGGCCCCAAAAACTCAACTCCAAAGGACGTTTCTGAAACTGTTTTCCCGGTAACTCATTTTCATCTCGTCCACAAAATCCACAAAATCTTGGCTCTAAACCGTCGTCTCCAAGAGGTGACCTCAACCCCCACCCCTCGAAGAAAAAACTCAGCCCCAAATATCGATGTCGACTGGTCCATAAGTTCAGTGTAACGGCAACAACTGCATGCGTTGTATCGCAACAAATGAACATGACTTTGAAATTTACACACAGCCAACGTAATGGTCTGCTGCTTATTCACCAAGGGCACTCCTTGTCTATACATCGCGAAACAGAAGGCAAAATCATATGGAGGTGCCGCAACGAATTTCGCTCCGCAAGGGTGCATACTGATTGTAAGCTTCCCTCAGGGAAAATTCTCAATGAGACACATCATCGCGACAAACATAACAGCCAAGGGATGAGAGCGCGAAATGTTTAAAATAAAACCCAAAAAATGGAAGAAAGTTATCATAATGATTTTTCACGTAGTTGGAAATTTGTCAATGAATTACTCCCATCTAATTCGTACATACACGCACCAGAAAGATATTCCTTCGGTAGAAATCCCAATCAGGCTATGCAACATATGAAACCTATGATTTGATTGAAACATATGATTTGGGTTCAGTAACCACCATATCACCATATCTCTGGTCACGGACGAATCACCTGACCAGTGGAAAATTTCACATCAGATTTCCGTCGCAAGAGAATCGACCAAACAAAAACACAAAATTTTGAAACTGAGTAAAGAGCCTGCTGATAATGCTGTGAATGATATTGAAAGCCATGCCTCTGTACTTGAAGGCTTGTCCCGAAAAAACCGGAATGAAAATGTGATTAACAATAGTAACATTGTAGCATATAAAAATTCTGAACCTGCAACCAGTATACATCCAAACATTCACAAATCACGTCGTGGTATTCGATATGAGAAACGCGAACAATATAAAAAATATATTGCAAATGTGGTTCGACCCAAAAACAATGACAAAGCAACTGGACAGCCATCCATGACAGCTTGGAAACCTAATATAGCAAATTATGTTCATTGGAATGGTCCTAATGACCTAGTTGATCGCCTCCGATTACTTGTAGCTTCGCAAGTAGCTGAAAATCATACCGAAATTATCTCCATTATTGAAGAACTCCGTAAAGGTAGGATCCTATATTAGAGTACGTATATATTATAATCTCCCATCAGGCACACAATCAGGGCTAGATCGTTATTTGAGCTCACATAACGGTTACATTAAACGTGCTTTAACATAATCATTACCAATCCTTATTTCCGGAGAATCAGCAGGCTCTTTACTCAATTTCAACATTTTGTATTTCTGTTTGATCGATTCTCTTGCGACGGAAATCTGATGTGAAATTTGCCACTGGTCAGGTGATTCGTCCGTGACCAGAGGTATGGTGATATGTTGGTTACTGAACTCAAATGGTTTCATATGTTGCATAGCCTGATTGGGATTCCTATCGAAGGAATGTCTTTCTGGTACGTGTATGTACGAATTAGATGGGAGTAATTCATTGACAAATTTCCAACTACGTGACAAATTATTATGATAACTTTCTTCCATTTTTTGGATTTTATTTTGAACATTTCGCGCTCTCATCCCTTGGCTGTTATGTTTGTCGCTATGATGTGTCTCATTGAGAATTTTCCCTGAGGGAAGCTTGTATAGACAAGAAGTGCCCTTGCTGAATAAGCAGCAGACCATTACGTTGGCTGTGTGTAAATTTCAAAGTCATGTTCATTTGTTGCGATACAATTCATGCAGTTGTTGAAGTTACACTGAACTTATGGACCAGTCGACATCGATATTTGGGGCTGAGTTTTTTCTTCGAGGGGTGGGGGTTGAGGTCACACTCTTGAAGACGACGGTTTGGAGCCAAGATTTTGTGGATTTTGTGGACGAGATGAAAATGAGCTACCGGGAGAACAGTTTCAGAGTCGTCCTTTGGGGTTGAGTTTTTGGGGCCGAGTTTTTGGGGCTGAGTTTTTGGGGCCGAGTATTTGGGGTCCAGTTTTGGGGCCGAGTTTTGGGGTCGAGTTCTGGGGCCGAGTTCTGGGGCCGAGTTTTGGGGCCGAATTTTGGGACCGAGTTTTCGGGGCGAGTTCATAAAAATTAATGGATTCGTGACGGTGTTTGTGAGGAGGCGTCAATAATAATCAAAATATTTCAATGTCACCTTATGAGAGGAAACTGGTAATGGGCCATCTGTCAAAAGTTTGGAGTTCAAAAAAACTTCTAATGATTGGATCGATGAGGAAAATCTTGGTGGGGGAATTCTGATATGAACCATGAGGCTAATCGTAATTTTACCAGCCAAGTGTCTTTGGACAAGACAATATAGTGGCCACAGTTTTAGCGCTTCAACTATACATAGCATCATTCTGTCACTCTATGGATTTTGTAAATACGGTTTTCCAATGTCCAATGGGTTGCATTATGAATGGACAGCTGAGTGGAAGCTAGCACCACACATTGACTAGAAGACAATAATTCCTTAAAGGCCAATCGTCACACGAGATGAACTAGAATATATGAATCATACATGTAAATATTATGCAGAGGCTATTACATGCGTGACAGTACTTTGTGGTGAAAATTGATTGCGGTGGGTTCAGAAAAAAGAAAAATACATGGACCAATTACTGTTTTTCATGAATCAATCAGTGTCTGAGGAAAGTAAATGTCTACCTTCTGGATATGTTGGAATTATCACAGAAACTCTTTTCGGATCATTGAATGAAATCTAACTCAACGATGAGAAAATATTGAATCGAGCGATCAATGATTGTCACAGGCATATTGCTCAAATAGGATTACATCACCTACATGATCAGCTCGATCAATTGAGAAATAAAAATGAAACCTGTGTTGAAGATGTTTTGAGGTTCGTCAAATTAATTAAAGAGCCACAAAAAGAGGGGAAATTTCCATCACTGCTTCATCATCGAATGCTCAATAGCATCCGATATTGGGCAAAACGTTTGGAAATCGAGCTGATAATGTACATGTATTCTCTGGAAACGATAATTGATCCCATACCTTCTGCAAATGCAGAAGTCATTCATTTTGAATTATTCACTTATACAAAACTGGAAAGTGCTGTCAATAATTTCATTGCAATGAGACAGGATCAGTCATTGGTTCTCCCTCTCTCGATTGAACAACCACGTTCTGATGATTTACTAGAAAAATTGAAGGTAAAGATTGGATTTGATGATGGGAAATTAGATGTAATATTGAAAATCCTACTATTAAACTCAAAGACATAGGAATTGTACAAAACGTATCCATTTCCTACGGCTCAAGTGTTCGGCAACCGGCAAGGGTCAGCGTACATTCAACCTCGGGGCGACTACCTGCTGTTTAGCCAATATCATTATACCTTGGCACACTCTAAAGACATTGCTGAATGCTTGACCACAGATGATCATCAGTATATTGATCAACTGAAATACCCATTCTATGATGCTACTTCTCAACCAATTTGTGAGGCTGCAATGTTTATGACTGGTAGACATTTTTCACCTCTTGCTAATTGTAGTATCAAACTGAGTTCTACCTTTGCGTCATATTGGAAGCAAACTGAAACGGGGTGGCTATACTCAGTGCCCGAGAGAGAGGAGGTGAATTTTTCATGTGGAGGAGAGTGGAGAGATGCAATGAATATCTCTGACACAGGAATTCATCAAGTCAAGCTTATACAACGTATGCAACCATGATTGGATATCAACCATTTGTAGATATATCAGCGGAATATATCACTGTTATAAATCTCAATGTTACAAAGATGGTGCAAAAATACGTTGAATTTCTCCCACAATATTATGTACAACTAGATGAGTTTTTATATGAGTGTAAAAAAGATGAGCAATCATCCGTTACTATTATATTTTTAGCAACAGCACTAGGAATATTCGTTATTTGGCTTGTTGCACTATTATTTTTTCTAGTAACAAAAGAAGATGGAACCAGTAGTGTAATCGTTGGGTGGATTGAGGAGACACATGTATGAGGAATTTTATGGAAGAGAGAAATAATTTTTTCGAAAAAAAATATTTTTTTATTTTTATCTTCTCACCCTTTCTCCTTTAGAAGTTATTTACAATATCACTGTTTTTAAATCCGTAAGGTAAAGTATCTGTCGTATTTCGCAGGAGAATGCGCTTATCATCATGCCAACTCAGAGCTAGTTTTATTTGATTAATTGTGAACACATCATGTTTGAAGGATCTGATCATATTGTGCGACATCCGAACATTTTTATGCTGGTTCAAGCAGATTTTATAGTCGTCAAATGTGATGCGCTTCAACGTTGGTTTTTTCACTTATTTGGCCCGTGATTTTTCCCGATCTTCACCAGACATTTTAAAGCTGTACATTTTCGCTCGAAGCCCCACGAACTCAGTCATGACTACCATAATTCTCGTCTTTCATTAAACCCACTTTCTTCTTATTCATTAGAGATATATTATATACATTATTTATTGGATAATCTGAAGTGTGACATCCGTCGAAATTGTTTAATTTAAATTTTCTTTCGAAAAATATTTTAATTAGTATTCAACGGAAAAACCGTTGAAATAGGAAGTTTTTTATCGCGTTGGAATTTTTAGTTGAAAAGGCCCGAAGGCCAGCTGCAAGTCGTAAAATCGCAGTTACATTTTCCGTGCTGACTTTTCCCCGAAAAGTCAATCGTAAAGTAATAGACATGGGTCAGGGCCTTGTCATGCTGAAGGCATTTCAAGTGCACGCCCAGTCTTAGCTCTCTCTTTTGCTTTGTTTCATAATTCGGACGTGACGTGTACAATGGACAAGTACATTGGGGAAACTCAAACTGCCCCTTATTTTAGCTTGGGGTCTGTTTTCTTTCAAGGCCAGACCCTCATAAAACCAAATCCGAATTTCCGTCCCTTTTGGAATCTTAATGGGGGTTCTTCGAGTTTCTCTTCGTAACGTGAAGTCATAAATTTATTTTTGACAATTTTCAAATATTTAAAAAAATATTCTCTTAAATTAATAATTTCAGTACAGTTTAATTGCGAATTTTCTGACAAGTATTTTGATATTAAAAACTTTCCGTTAGGACAATTTTAAGTTATACTTTCAAATGATCTTCAATTCGAAAGAATATTTTTATTCAATTAAAATATAGATCTCGTTACGAATTGAACTCCGTTCAATTCTCTTTATGAAAAATTATTTCATTTTCGTTTTCTCTTCATTTTATTTTTCTTTTCATTTACGGATTCAAATAGTTAAATTTTTAACTCCATTCATTTTAATGTGAGGGAATCATATCTTCTGTATTTCTATTTTCGAAATATGTATTTTAATTGAGTTGAATTCAGTAATTCAATCTCAAATGTTTAATTTTTATTTTTCTTAAATAAACGAGAACGGCGTAACAAAAAATTATTATTTAGAATAAATAATTTTAACAATCCGAAATAATGTTCGGGAATATTGGAATATTTGAAAATTATGAAATAAGAACTATTTGTTTAAGAATTTAATTGTTTAAATTTTAGTTTTAAATAAATGAGATTGTGGAGGGAGAAAATGGGACCTCCCGAAACAATTCTCATTGGCAGTCGAGGGTTGGAAAAGTCCGCCCACACTCTCGACATCTCAATGTAGAGGGGTCGGAGTTAACCCTGAAACATTGAGAGCGGAGTGTAAGGAAGGGAAAATTCGGGCCCAAGGTCATTAGCCATTGGTCCCCTAGTTTTTCCCTCCGTGCATCTGAGGACACACCCTCAGGCTGAGGTAACAAAACCACTTGCGCGTCGTTTTGTGCCTCAGTTCCACCGTAACTCTTCAAGTTTCCAAGTCTTTCAAGGCTTATTTCAAATAGTCTTTCGTGGCTATAATTTTTTTTAAATAGTCTTTCGTGGCTATAGTTTTCAACAGTCTTTCGTGACTAGTTTTTTTTGAGTGAATCGTTTGTGGTTTATTTTATTTTATTTTATTTTTTTTTAATTTTGGAAATTCTCTTACGAGGAATTTTTCCAAGTTTCGTTCAAATATTATTAAAGTGTTAAATTTAGTTATTGATTGAGATAAAATCAAGATTAAAATCAGCGGCAACCGGTTAAGTTGAAAAGTGAATTAATAACCTTTGGGATTAGCAGAGATTCTCCAACTGTAAGTCTTTGTGTATTAAAAATTTCAGTGTTATTGTTTTAAAATATAGACTCTTCGGAGTCATTTTTAAACTAAAACTCGTATTTAAATTCTTTTAATTCCTTCATCCAGTGGGAATTTCTATCGGGAATTATTTTCAAATTTAAATTAGATTTGGGGTTAGATTATTTCTTAAATTCATTTTTCTTTTCTAAAGTTGTAGAAATCATTTTCATTAACGTGTAGAAAAAAAAATAGAGTATCGTCAAGTTTTATTTCATTTTTGACGTGACAAAATTGGGGGCTCGTCCTAAAAAAAAAACAACTTCAATCCTCATATTGGAGTTTTCATTGTTTTGAGAGAGCAATAACAGTTATTTCTGATAAATTTAGATTGTTCGTTATTAAATAAAATTATATAATTAATAAAATTGGAAAAGTATTTAAGGAAAGTATATATAGAGATCTTATTTAAAATTTTCATTTTTGAAGAACACTGGATGAAGAGTTTAAAGATAGAATATAAGTTCTTATCTTTTTTTTGTTTTAAATCTTTAAAATGGTTTTAAATGTCGGGAAACAACCCGCCTGCGCCGTCGACCTCAGATGAGGAAAATTTAAAAAAATTAAGGAGCGGTAAAACTCTATCGGGAGTAATTCCAGGACCGCGTGCCTATAAAAAAACAATTAATAAAACCGTCGATTCGGGTTTAGGCGATATAAATAAAACAGTAGATCCATTACTCGATGTAAGCTTTTTAAGTGACAATTCAAGCGAAATTGATAATTCGTTAAATTCTGAAGTTAATCCATTAGAAATATCGGGATTTCGGAAATTAAATTTGAAAGGAAAAACTAATGATAAAAATTCGGATAATTTAAATATTTCGGATAAGTCCGAGGATAATTCAGTAAATTTACCAATAAATAATCAAAACAAAATGGTTAATTTAAGCACAAATCAATTAATATCGTTAAAAGATGCGGTTTCTTGTATTCCCGTATTCGAGGGAAAATCGGGCGAATTATTCGATTTTATCGTAAATGTACAGGAAGCGAAAGATATGCTTCCCGCTGAAGCAGAAGAAAATATTACAAAATTAATTCAGAGAAAATGTTTGAGTCAATCCGTAAAAGACTCTTTAAACAGAGAAAAATGNAATATTACAAAATTAATTCAGAGAAAATGTTTGAGTCAATCCGTAAAAGACTCTTTAAACAGTGAAAAATTCACAAAAATTAAAGATTTAATAAAAGCGTTAAAATCAATTTACACTCCTATCAAAACTGAATGGCAGTTGCAAGGAGAATTAGGCTCATTATTTCAAAGAGACACGGATTCAGTAGTGATCTTTGCAAATAAATTGAGGAAAAAAGGTCAAGAAATCATTGAATTGTTCAAGGTCATAAACCCTGAGCACAACGAAGACCAACTTAAAGTCTGTAAGGACAGTGTTGATGAAAATATTAAACGGTGTTTCCTTCACGGCTTAAAACCGGAAATTGATCAACGCATGCCGACATGCGTAACAATGAAAAATGCGTACGATAAAGCAATTGAAATCGAGCGTAAATTAATTGCAAAAAGCGAATTAAGAGGCGAAAAAGTAAAAAAAATTGAAGAGAAAAAATCTGGTGATCAGTCGAAAGATCAAAAAGCCGTTAAATTCGTAAAAAATAATAATAATCAGAATCAAAATAAAAATTCTAACTCGCGAAATTTCCAGAATGGAAATAGAAATTTTAATCAAAATGGTCAAAACCATAAGAATTTTAATAACAATCAAAACAATCGCGGAAATAATCAGAATAATTTCCAAGCTAACGGCGGGGCCACCTGCCAAATTTGTAATAAACGTGGCCATTCAGCTAAAACGTGTTTCACTCGTTTGAATAATCAAAATTCAAATAAAATCGTTTGTCAGATTTGCCATAAAGGTAATCATACAGCAAAAACATGTTATCTTTTAAATCAAAATTCCCAAGGGAACCAATTAAAATGTCAATTATGTGACAATTTAGGCCACACTGCAGATAAATGCAGGGGTGGTTCAAGTCAATCGAATCAATTTAATAATTCGAATCAATCAAAGAAAGTAACTTGTCGGTATTGTAAACAAGAGGGACACGTTTTGGAAAATTGTCAGACTCTGGCTCAGAAAAATTCGGGAAACCAGAGATCGTCTTTCCAATCGGGCGCGAGGAAAGATGCACCTACTCAGCGTCCAGTAACAATGATTCGGGAATCGGAGTCGGAAGACGACTCCCAGTAATTTCCGTTCATTTTAAAAATAACGATGATATTCCGTTTATAAAAATCGGTTTTAATAAAAATAAAGAAGAAATAAAATTAATGCTTGATTCGGGAGCGTCACCGAATTTAATTAAAAATAAATACGTGGAAAAAGATGTACAAATAGATAAGTCAAATATAATCGAGTTACACGGAATTTCGAAAATTCCAGTATTAACTTTAGGAAGTATTAATATGGATGTTTTAGGGAAAATCGCATTATTCCATATCGTTCCGGATGACATGCGTATTCCTTACGCGGGATTATTAGGATCAAATTTCTTTCAAACCGCGGGGGCAAAAATCGATTTTGCCAATAAAAATCTTAACATTAATGGAAAAGAATATCCATTTGAAAAAGTTGATCATTTTATCGATAACGTGATGTATATAGCGCCGCGTAGCGAGTCTACGTTCTATATCATTGTTAAAAATGATGAGATTAAAGAAGGCTATATACCACGTTTAAAAATTTGTAAGGGGGTTTACGCAGGCGATTGCCTAGTGCGTAATAATAAAGGCCGCGCCTACATGCGCATTTTTAACACCACGTATGAGGAAGTTGGAGTAAAAATACCCACTTTAGTAGTACGTGAGTGTGATGAAATACAGGAACCCAATGATCAAAGTGCTATAAATAGTTGTACAAATTTAAAAGATAAAGTTACCCCTGATAACGTTAGAAAAATCGTAAATCATATGGAAAAGGTAGAAATTAAAGATCGAAGCGATCAAATTAAAGAATTATTAAGATTAGATCACCTCGGTGATAAGGAAAGAATTCATGTGGAAGATTTAATCAAAAAATATTCAGATCGTTTTCACATCCCTGGTGAACCATTAGGCTCAACTAAAGTTTACCAACATAGAATTCCAATTAAAGATGATTTGCCTATATCGTCTAAACAATATCGTTTGCCTCATTCTACTAAACAAGAGGTTGAACAACAAATTGATGAATTATTTAAAACAGGAATAATTAAAGAATCGGAATCCCCATATAACAGTCCTGTTTGGGTGGTTCCGAAAAAACCCGATTCAAAGGGTAATAAACGTTGGCGAGTCGTAATTGATTTTGATTGACGCCTATCCCCTCCCCAACATTACAGACATTCTTGATCAATTGGGGGGATCAGTGTATTTTTCAGTCTTTGATTTGGCATCCGGATACCATCAAATTGAAATGGATCCAAAGGATAGCCATAAGACTGCTTTTTCAACTCCTAAGGGTCATTGGGAATTCAACCGAATGCCTTTTGGGTTGAAAAATGCGCCAGCCACTTTCCAGAGATTAATGGATACAGTGTTGTCTGGTTTACAAGGCACATCAATGTTTGTTTATCTTGATGATGTTATTGTATTTGCGAAAGATTTAAATGAGCATGAAAAAAGAATTAAAGATTTAATGCAGCGTTTGAGAAAGGCGAATCTGCAATTGCAACCGGATAAATGTGAATTTTTGCGTCCGGAAGTTAATTATTTGGGTCACATAATTAGTGAAGAAGGTTTAAAACCTGACCCTTCAAAATTATCAGCTGTTAGGGATTTTCCAATTCCGAAAAAACAGAAAAATATTCGCTCTTTCCTTGGTTTGACAGGGTATTACAGGCGTTTTATTAAAAATTTTGCAAAAATCGCAAAGCCTTTAACTCGTCTACTCGAAAACGATGTAGAATTTGTTTGGTCCTCAGAAGCTAAAAATGCTTTTGAGACCCTTAAAGATGCGCTGTGCACAGCTCCAATTCTACAATATCCAGATTTTGCTAAACCTTTTGTAATAACGACTGACGCTTCAGGCATTGTCATCGGTGCAGTTCTTTCTCAGGGAGAAATCGGGAAGAATAAACCTATCGCGTATTACTCTCGAGTTTTAAGGGGCGCAGAACTAGGATATGACACGTATGAAAAGGAAGCTTTAGCCATTCTTGAAGGGGTTAAGAATTTTAGGCCTTACGTTTACGGGCATAAATTCACGGTAGTTACGGATCATAAACCATTAGTTTGGTTTAGAACCGCAAAAGAAGCGAATACGCGTATTTTAAAATGGAGATTAAAATTAGCTGAATACGAATATGATGTTCAGTACAAACCGGGAAGAATTAATTTAAATGCGGATGCGTTATCACGTAATCCAGTTGAACCGGTAAATGTCACTACTCGTGCACAAAAGAAGAGGGCAGAAGAATCTCTTGATCCTGAGTTACAGGAAATTTTTGATATATTAAATGAATCAGATCATGAAGAAATGACTGATAAAATTGATGAAATTTCATGCGGTAAAATTCCGTTTTCATGCGGTAAAATTCCGATTTCAAATGGTAAAATTCCGTTTTCAAACGGTAAAATTCCAGTTTCAAATGGTAAAATTCCGATTTCATGCGGTAAAATTCCATATAATCAAAATAATGATAATGATTCAATTTCCAACGGTTCGAAGGTACCATTTAATATTTCTATGCCAAAAAGAAAAAGAGGCAGACCGCCTAAACGAGCAAAGAGCTCTGATGGCGTAAATAATAATGACTTTGTTCATGGTAATGATGATGTGAAAGATTTGGAAGAATCATTGAATATGAACAATCCAACTCATGAAAACCTTTCATTTTCAAAATTAAATAATTCACTTGATAATAGTGAAATTAATGATGATTCAAATTCAGAGTCTGAGCAATCTGATATCGAAAAAGAGCAGAAATTGAAGTCTAATGTAACTTCTTCTAAGGAATCAATTGTTCATCGAAAAGATAATATCTTGTATTTCCTCTCAAACGAGGGTGAACCTCTTGATGAGGGTGCAAAAGAATTCAAGAAATTAAATAAATTGCCTTTGATTAAAAATACAAATCTAGGCGGAATTTTTAAGCAAAAAATCGGGAAAAATTTCAATTTTGCGTCAGTTATCAAAGGATCAAGTGGGGAATCTAACCTCACAATTAAAAAATATTTAAATAAAAGTTTTAATAATTTAAAAGAAATTTTAATAAAAGAAAAAATTCAATCGGTTTCAATTTCCTATTCAAAATTTGTGGATAACATTCCTTGGTCAGAAATTTTAGTTTCACTTGAAGAATTTTTTAATAATGAAAAAATTAAATTTATTGTTTGTCTCGGTACTCTCAAGTACGTACCTTTCGAAAAAAGAGACGCAATTTTTTACGAAAAACACTGTTTTCCTATTGGAGGACATAAGGGTGTTTCAAAAACCCATAATAGAATCAAACAAGACTATTATTGGGAGAATATGAAAAAAGATATTCAATGTAGAATTCAACAATGCGCAGATTGTCAGTTGAAAAAACTCGTTCGCGTAAAAACTAAGCAGCCAATGCTTATTACGGATACTCCGGGCTCGGTTTTTGATAAAATTGCTATGGATATCGTGGGTCCTTTACCTAAAACTATTAATGATAATGAATGTATTTTAACCATTCAAGATCAATTATCGAAATTTTCAATGGCTATTCCATTACAAAATCAAAAAGCGGAGACAATTGCAGATGCGTTTATTAAGCGTTTTATTTGTATCTTTGGTTCTCCAAAAGTATGTCTGACCGATCAAGGTCGTAATTTTATTAGCACAATGATGCAACGAATTAATAGGAGATTTAGAGTGAAAAAACTCCAGACAACGGCGTTCCATCCTCAGTCGAATGGATCGTTGGAACGATCACACCATGTATTGGGTGAATATTTGAAACAATATGCGAGCAAAGACTCGGAGTGGGATCAATGGATTGATCTAGCAATGTTGTCATACAATACTTGCGTTCATGAGGGCACTAAATTCACACCGTATGAATTAGTGTTTGGCAAAACCGCACGGCTTCCGTCAGAAGAACCGTTGCATGAATTGGATAGATTGCCTACTTATGACGATTATATCGAAAATCTTGTAAGACGTTTAACTGAAACACGAAAATTGGCTTATGATAATCTAGTAGATTCAAAATATAAGTCGAAACATTATTATGATCGAAAGATCAACCTCGTAAATTTCCAAGAGGGTGATAATGTCTTTTTATTAAGTGGTCCTAAACCAGGAAAACTGGGAGATCAATATGATGGTCCTTTTAAAGTTTTAGAAGTCTTTCCAAATGGAAATGTGAAAATTTTATATAAAAATAAAGGTAAAATCGTACATTCAAATCGTTTAAAAATTACTAAAATTTTGGAACTTAGAAAACAAAATAAAAAGAAATTAATAAAGAAGAAGAAAGATGTTTCATCTGATTCAGATTCAGATTATATACCGTAGAGTTCATTTATTTTATATTTAACAAACTTGATTTTCATTTCGTTTTTTTTATGATTACAGAAAATGATTCTTTTGAAGTTTTTAATACTGTTAGTAATGTAGAATTATGTATTCGCAATAATTGGATATGATTGCGTTAGCAACAATCTTAATGTTACTACAATTTCTTTACTTGATATCGATGATTGTGATATCAGCGAAGAGGAAGTTGAAACAAGAAAAATAAATGTTTACTTGTTGCAACTTGATAAATACACTCACACAAAAGTGATTCAGTGTAAAATTGAAATAAGTCGAACAATTTATTATTGTGGTATGAACTCCCATATTTCAATAGTAGATAACGCACATATGGAATATATCCATTTCATCTCTCAAGATGCATGCCTGGTTGCCCATAACCATGGCACAGTCCAAATCGGAGGCACTCTGATTGATGGACTTCAGCCTAATACAACCACAACGCGTAGTATCACCCTAGCGGGTAAAATGACAAATAATGGTTATTGTAATGGGGTTCAATATTCAGATCCCTTTGATTCACATGATAATGTGGTTGTAACAGGTGTTGTTAGAATTTCGTTAGCCTCAAAAATGGTTAGAGTGGGAGTAGATAGTGGAAATATCTATCTATCTTCAGGACACTCATATAAATTAAGAGCTGGCAGATGTATTGATCCAGAAGGAGGATATACATTCTGGGAACCCTTGCCATCAACATCTTGGTGTCCAAATAGATTCTTTTCTACACCCTATAGGGGCATTGCTAATAAAATAGTGTCAAAAACAGACACTCTCTATTCTATCAATTTAAGAGACACTAGTTTTACCTTGACAAAGCAAGGTGTTGATAATGCTTGTGGTCTAGAATTAATTAGAACTGAACATCCAAAGTTGTTCATTATTGAATCAAATGATATTGATGCGTTAGCCAAAAATGTGGCTGTTTCAGTAAATACCGATAATTTGGATTTATTTATGTATATTAATGCGAAATTTATCTACGTAGAAAGATATATTAGAAATAAAATGCAAAGTCTTTATAAAGATGTATTACGCCACCATTGTAACTTGGAACGAGAAGTTTTAAGAAATAGTTTGTCGATTGCGTCAACTATGCCTGACGAATTCGCGTTTCGTTTTATGAAGAGTCCAGGGTACATGGCGGTATTAGCTGGCGAGGTTATACATATTGTTCAATGTATACCAATTGAGGTAAAAGTTAGGAAACCTCAAAAATGTTATAATCGTTTACCTGTATTACGTGGAAATGAGACTGTATTTTTAACACCGCGTACCCATATTGTAGTAACTCAAGCGACACAGATTCCATGTAATTCACCATTACTTCAGTATTATCGTCTGGGTAACATGTGGTTCAAGTTGATGCCAAAGCCAGTTGAGACACTGCCGCCAGCGCAAATCAAACCAAACGTCAAGGTGACGTGGAAATACCAGGATCCGCATCATTTAGCGATAAGCGGAATCTACTCAGAGGAAGATCTCGAGAAAATACGAGATCGTATTATGTTCCCAATGGAAAATAACGCAATATTAAATCAAATTGCGCAAAGAGCTTCCGGAAATGGAACTCATTATGCTTCACCATCGATGTACAATATTTTCGATGAGAATGCATTGGAAAAATTAGCGGAAAATGCGTGGGAAAAGACGTGGGGTCGATTCGTTCAATTCGGCTCCATTAGCGCCGGATTCATTGGACTATTCATGGTCTTTCGTTTAATCAAACTTCTGATTGATACGGTCATTCATGGATACGCTCTTCACACTGTTTACGGGTGGTCCATTCAATTAGTAGGAGCAATTTGGGACTCCGTTACTAATCTTCTTTTACATTTGGCGAGATCCCAGCAGGGATACATGCGTACTGAAGATCGTGACATCGAAATCGCGACAATTCCGTCCGCACCTGCAGACGGAACAAATAATCTTTATCCAAATATTCGAGAAAATGAAGAAGAACATCAGGGGGATTTGATCTCCAAACGAGATAATTTCGTTTAAATTTTCTTGCACGCTGCTCCCATTAGTTTCGTCCTTCAATGTCAATTTTCTGTCTACAGGACTCATTAATATTTTAAATCAATAAAATGTCACCAATCACCGAAGCTCACCGGGTTAGGATGGCGGAGTTTCAGGCGAAGCTTTTTAAGCAAAAATTGGAGTGTTACGCCAAACCAGTACGAGAGGTGAACGCAGCAGAAGCAGCAATTAGGGCAGCGGCAGTGGAAGCGGCCGAAAAGGTATTTGAGGAGAAAATTAAGGATTTCCCCAAACAAAAATATTGTGGGAAAACCACGGCATCCAATCGACCTATGCATTGGTCGCCGAAAATCGAAGACTTGTTGGATACTGAGAATCCAAAGAAACATACTCAGATCCAGCTATTCCAGTTCGCTTTTTGTATTAAAGCCAGCGGACCGGAAGAAGTTTGGGTAGACGACTTTTTTCAAGTCTACTGCAAACAACATGCACCAGCTGAGGCAGTGAAGGATGACCAGTTGCATCGGATTTGCAGACACAGCATCGACGTAAGATGTCCAACCTGCAAGGTGGAATTGGCCAGCATCAGGAAGGCTGTTGAGTGCTTGGACTGCGCCCACTGTTACTCAGACAATCGCACTGAGTATTTCTGTTCGAGAGGGATAAACGTCGCAGTCTACAAAAAGAATGTGAAGTAGATTTAATCTTTTTTATATTTTATTAATTTTTACTTCTCTCGTCTTTAGTTAAAGTTTAATTTTCGACGTCTGTCGTTTCTTTTCAATTTTTTTTTATCGCGTTTTCTTTTACGTCGTTCTCGTTCTCTTTGTCACTCGTACTTCCGTCTAACTGCGGGGGTGTGACATCCGTCGAAATTGTTTAATTTAAATTTTCTTTCGAAAAATATTTTAATTAGTATTCAACGGAAAAACCGTTGAAATAGGAAGTTTTTTTATCGCGCCGGAATTTTTAGTTGAAAAGGCCCGAAGGCCAGCTGCAACTCGTAAAATCGCAGTTACATTTTCCGTGCTGACTTTTCCCCGAAAAGTCAATCGTAAAGTAATAGACATGGGTCAGGGCCTTGTCATGCTGAAGGCATTTCAAGTGCACGCCCAGTCTTAGCTCTCTCTTTTGCTTTATTTCATAATTCGGACGTGACGTGTACAATGGACAAGTACATTGGGGAAACTCAAACTGTCCCTTATTTTAGCTTGGGGTCTGTTTTCTTTCAAGGCCAGACCCTCATAAAACCAAATCCGAATTTCCGTCCCTTTTGGAATCTTAATGGGGGTTCTTCGAGTTTCTCTTCGTAACGGGAAGTCATAAATTTATTTTTGACAATTTTCAAATGTTTAAAAAATATTCTCTTAAATTAATAATTTCAGTACAGTTTAATTGCGAATTTTCTGACAAGTATTTTGATATTAAAAACTTTCCGTTAGGACAATTTTAACTTATACTTTCGAATGATCTTCAATTCGAAAGAATATTTTTATTCAATTAAAATATAGATCTCGTTACGAATTGAACTCCGTTCAATTCTCTTTATGAAAAATTATTTCATTTTCGTTTTCTCTTCATTTTATTTTTCTTTTCATTTACGGATTCAAATAGTTAAATTTTTAACTCCATTCATTTTAATGTGAGGGAATCATATCTTCTGTATTTCTATTTTCGAAATATGTATTTTAATTGAGTTGAATTCAGTAATTCAATCTCAAATGTTTAATTTTTATTTTTCTTAAATAAACGAGAACGGCGTAACAAAAAATTATTATTTAGAATAAATAATTTTAACAATCCGAAATAATGTTCGGGAATATTGGAATATTTGAAAATTATGAAATAAGAACTATTTGTTTAAGAATTTAATTGTTTAAATTTTAGTTTTAAATAAATGAGATTGTGGAGGGAGAAAATGGGACCTCCCGAAACAATTCTCATTGGCAGTCGAGGGTTGGAAAAGTCCGTCCACACTCGACATCTCAATGTAGAGGGGTCGGAGTTAACCCTGAAACATTGAGAGCGGAGTGTAAGGAAGGGAAAATTCGGGCCCAAGGTCATTAGCCATTGGTCCCCTAGTTTTTCCCTCCGTGCATCTGAGGACACACCCTCAGGCTGAGGTAACAAAACCACTTGCGCGTCGTTTTGTGCCTCAGTTCCACCGTAACTCTTCAAGTACATTTTTAGTCTTTTAAGACTTATTCATTTTTAGTCCTTCGTGACATTCTTTGTTTTTTTTATAAGTCCTTCGTGACAACTTAATAAGTCTTTCGTGGCTTGTTTAATTTTCATTAGTTTTTCACAAACTGATTTCATTATCGAAATCTTTCAGGATTCATTCTGGGAATTTTTCCGGTAATTAGTATTTAAATCAATATATTTTTTTAACCATAAGCTCTGAGAGAACTTCAAAATTCTATGAATTCTGGTAATTTAGCCCAAACTATAATGTTGTTTTAAATTCGTATAATGAATGACGTAATTTTTTTTTTGAGTTTAACGTTGTCAATAATTTTGGTAACTTTGATTGACCATTTGGGGGGGATTATATGCTCTGGGCACAATGGTAAATCTTTATGCTCTTCATGCAATTCCTGTGGGTACTCCAGGTCAACCTCCAGGATGTATCCAGTCTCTGAGTCATCTGGAATCTTCAGGACGTGGAGGGACCAATCTTCCAACCAACAGAAGTTCGAATTCGGCAAATGATGACTCATTGCTGTACCATATAAGTTGTTTACATCCAGATACATCAAATACGATTTTTCTTTTTCAGGGTTACACTCATCAGCTCCCATGTAGTGGTTATTTGCCCTTCCATATCGATTTGAACACTGCGACAGTCCCCCTCTAATGCCTTTCTCAATGAAAAGGAGCATCTCAGGGTTTTGGATTAATTCCAATTGGACTCCAGTGATTTTTAACATTGCATCAAACGCCAGCCCTGGTGTAGTATAATAATGAAGGGGATCCAAGTTGTATGAGGCTAAACAACTCCATCGAAAATTCTCGAAAATATCGGCCAGCACCAAGACGTCAGTTTTCAGATATAAATCCGCGTGTTCACCGAGTGTCTTGATCTCGAAATTTCCCCATACATCACATGCATGATTGTAATCTTTATCTGATATATTCTCAACATTCAATCGAGAATAAAAGTCTTCTTTTCGAGATAATTGGCGTTCACTTAATTTCCCCCATGAATCTAAGTATTCGTATGGGAAAACTACTTTGTGTGTAACGAGTTCGAATTATCGTTTTTGGGGGTAATGACTGGCTGTGATTCTCTTTTTTTCATCCTTCAAATATGAGGAAAGTTTATTAATACTGCTTAGCATAAAACGGAATGAGTCAATGAATCTCAAGTGGACTCTTGTCGATTTGACCGATTTCGTGAAGGAAACGTATTTCTCTTTATTAATTGGGAATAATGTCACTGCGCCTTGGAATTGTTTCGCAAGAGATTTAATAAAACAATGTGAGTCATAACCTGACGAATTGTGAAAAACTACTGGAATTACACACGATTCCGTGTAATTCAGATTATAGCCGGGATGAGCAGTACCACGATATTTGCCTGTGAAGTGGCAATGATCACGATGCTTCACTGCTTTTTCGGTGAATGCTCTGCCACAAACATAACAATTTTTAGCTGCATTAAATGCTCGCTCCATTTCAAAAGTCAAGTTCATCGGCTCATTTCGCTGTAATTGAGAGTCGACTTTTATCGCTAAAAGACGTAACTGCTCAATGAACCACTGTATGCAGTCTTTCCCACGATAAATAAAAAGTTCCGATTTTGAGTCATCATAACTACATTTCACATAAAATGCAACACTGAACGGCACATGATTTTGGTGTATTTTAGTGTGTTGATCATTGTCATAGGGCAATTTTTTCAATAGATACTCAGTATCAGCATACACAACATAGGGAACATTCAGTTGGTTTTTGAAATTTTGAAATTTCAAAATTTTTTCAGCACTGGGGAAAAATCATTCGATACTTGTTGATTGATACTCAATCGAGCCTACGATTAGTGTAGGCCTCTTTCTTGAAAAAGTGACACAAACACCTGTCACATATGAGTGTTTTATGTTCAACTTTTGAAATTTGTGTACCAATTAAACGAGATAAATTCGAGATCCATGTATAGTGATGAACTCTTTCCTGTTCACCATCGAGGATGTCTTCTTTTTCAATCATGGGAAGGTGAATTATTTTTCCTTCCTCATGCAGTGCGGTTGGAGGATTTCTGCTTAAGTAAAGTGGCACAATCCATTTTTTCTCTGATTCTTCATCACTATCGATTCCACATACATTAATCGACAATTCATTCATTTTCTCGAAATTGGGAATCATTGGCATCCTTTAATGCCATGGGGTGTTTGAAATTACCAAATCTTTTCATAACAGTGCTCAAAGCTGGGTATGAGTTAGGTCGTTGCTTATCTCGAACGTTACAGCGAGCGGCCATAATGGACAATAAGAAGCAGTAGGCATCGTCTTTATTTTGAACGTTCACGACAGCACGTTTCTTTTTAATCCATTCAGGTAGTTCAACGAAGCTAGATCCTCCGCGCAATGGATTATATTTATTTATGTTCACTTCTAAATTAATTACGTCAACTAATCTCCAGCCAGAGTCTCTTTCCTGGAACTCATCCGCTTTCACTAGAAGTTTTTCTCTTAAGTGGTCATCAAACCACTGCCTAATATTAGTTGAATCAAGAATTATTTCATTTTTTGTATTGAAATATTTCTCTTCTTCAATAAGATGTTCATCTTGATTAATTTCATATTTACATGTTAATACTACATTTACTTTCAAACTTCCTTCTTGTTTCAATGCATTTTTCAAACATACACAGAGCATTCGTCTAGCATCATCTAAATATTTTGGTATGTCTGGATTTTTCACGTTCATGATTACACCGGTTCTCATACGACCCTCAAAAACACTTTGTAAGTCCTCCCATCGGACTCTATCAGTTAAATTACCCCTTAAGTCTCCTCCTATCACTTCCAAGTTTCTGAACCTTGCATAGAAAGCTTTTAGTCGTCCTAACATGTGAGTTAAACGTCTTTTCTCACTATGACTCGCACTCCTCCTCAATAATGCATTAATTTCTTTCGAATGTCCTCTAATGTTATTAAGCCATTGTTGAATTTCCCTGGGTCTCCTATTCGTTTTCACTATTTCATACGCATCCTCCAATGATCTCAATAATCTTGTACACGCGTTAGGATCCATGTTGTTCATTATAAAGACATTAAAGAACTAGCGGAAAATCAAGGTGAAATTTGTTTATATAGATACATATGTGAGTGTGCCTACCCTTGTACACTCTGTAAAATCTTACGGGGTTGGTTAAAAACAATCATCTGACTCATGGAAAATTATTAACAAAATAGCAACATTTTTTGTTCGTGGAAAAAAAAATAGCTGAAAAATGTCCTGGATAACATTTAATCTTTGCGGTGCGATAGGACATCAAAGGGTCCGAAAACTCTGCTCCAGTTTGTCAAACATCATGTCCTTAGGGTTGTGAGTATAACGTGTGTTCCCAGGAAAACCGAAAAAGTCTATGTAAAAAAAAATTTGCGTTCGGACATCTTCCAATGCATTTCAATCCTTATCAGTTTGCAGCAGATGAAGATTTTTTGGAAACTCCTCCTACTACAACGTGTACAATTTGTCGAGGACTATGCCAAATTGGTGGAGGTACCTAAGTTTTTGGATGACTGATCCTCTACCTTTGCATATATACTGTAAGGGATTTTCGCCGGTGCTCCACTAGCAAATATCCCAAACTATTTTAGGCATCTCTTCTATCGCTCAATTAAGTCGGGCGCCAGCTGGATTTTCACGGAAAATCCCACGGTAAACCGGCCTCAGAGGATAACTCGTCTACCCTGAGGACTTTTCGTGGCGGGGCTAACAATGCCGAGCCAGCATCAGCGTAAAACGGTAGAGTGGGCGAGGTTCACCATACTAGGAGTATTTCACTCGATCGCTCCTCGTCTTTTCAGCCGAGAGACTTCGATTAAGCGTATCTTCCAGGAGCTATTCCCCCATGTATCTTTCGCCGAGGATGTTTCCATTCCTCTGACGTATTCCTTTCCTCTCCAGAGTGGCTCAACTCTGGAGAAGTCGACCATCACTTGCGAATCCTTCTCACTCCTCGGAGCGCCGAACACTGAGAGGCACATGCGACACAGGTATCTGGAGACTTGTTCTCACCCACCTGTGCCCACCCCAACTCAACCTCAATGCTCGGTAAAAGCACCATCATTGCGGGCCAATACCCAGAGTACTCGTCGTGGAGGTACGTGCGATCGGGCCTCCAGGAGTCGGCCTAACTCCCGGCCCACGGATCCACGCCAACACCACTTCTTTCGTCCGAAGTGATGGATCCCTGAGAACATGGAATTAAAACACTCCACGTCCTCAAAGTAATCTGATCCTTCTGTTTGGGACGCCGAAGCGTCCCATTCTCTCGCTGTTCCGGACCTTTTTCTCACAACGGACCCCCATAATCCATAATGGACTAATACCACTTCCAATCGTCGTCGAGGACCGGACGATTTACATCCGCTAGACTCCAGTGCCTGTCACCGTCTGTCTCGAAATCTACTAGGGCGTTCTCTCCGTAGTCTGAACATCTCAGCGGCGGTGGGTCATCCGTTACCCCACCAACACTAATCAGCTCGACGGCAATCGAGGGGGCGCTAGTCCTCTCACCTAGCCATTGGTCCCTAGTCTAAGTCGATAGCGCCTCTAGAATCGCCTAGTTGGAACGCCAGTACGTTGGCCCGTTTCCCCCAAACACAGCTGGGCAAGTTTCTAGATAAGGCGACATGGTATCGACAGCCTCTCTATAATGTTCAGAAGCATGGTTTCACCCAAACCACGCCTCTTGGCATTATTTGATTGGTCTATTCACCTCACGCGTGGTTCACTTAAACCGCCGTGCGATGTCACTCTCATCTCTCGCTAAGCTTTTTCAGCTGGCGTTAGATGTCGCTCTCCTCTCTGTCCCTCACTCTAACCATTCTTGACTCATTGGTTTTCGTGTTGGTAAAACAGTTTACCGTAACGAGACAATCTCGTTACAATACATACTCCCTCCCATTCTGAACCCTTCTTTTTAAAATAAATATTCATATATTGATATCGTTATCAACAACAATTTCACACGAAGGAGGGGCGGCAGACGAGAAAGTACCGGAAAACTCAAGTTCAGACGTGTCTGGAAAATGTCAAGTGGAGCTAGGTGTCAATGTTTGAAGAAGAGGAGGCCCTTCTATGATTTCTACAGCAAACTAAAGCAGCGAATTTCGAATCCGAGAAGTTCGGCTGTACTAATTGATTAATTAATCGATCCTCGAATTTCGCCGTAATCTGCGGAATTAGTCTGCGAATCAAACCGCGAGCTGCAAATTAATTAACCCCTTCACTCACCCCCTCGCGGGGTGGATTGACTAGGTCACCGAGAAGGTCCTTTGTAACGCAAAACCGCGAATTAAATTGATTAACCAGTGAATTAAATAACCCTTTCATCACTTCGAGGGGAAAAATCACGAATTAATTAATCAAACCGCGAATCAAACCGCGAATTAAAGCGCGACCCCGCGAATTAATTAACCCTTTCATCACTTCGAGGGAAAAAATCGCCAATTAATTAATTAAACCGTGAATCAAACCGCGATCCCGCGAATGAATTAACCCTTTTATCACTTCGAGGGAAAAAATCGTGAATTAATTAATCAAACCGCGAATTAAACCGTGACCTCGCGAATTAAACCGCGAATTAAACCGTGACCCAGCTAATTAATTAACCCTTTCATCACTATGAGGGAAAAAAATCGTAAATTAATTAATCAAATCGCGAATTAAACCGCGACTTCGCGAATTAATTAACTCTTTCATCACTTCGAGGGAAAAAATCGTGAATTAATTAATCAAATCGCGAATTAAACCGCGACTTCGCGAATTAATTAACTCTTTCATCACTTCGAGGGAAAAAATCGTGAATTAATTAATCAAACCGCGAATTGAACCGTGACCCCTCGAATCAAACCGCGAATTAAACAGTGACCCGGTGAATTAATTAACCCTTTCATCACTTGGAGGGAAAAAATCGTGAATTAATTAATCAAACCGCGAATTAACCCATGACCCCGCGAATCAAACCGCGAATTAAACCGCGAATTAATCAACCACCCACCCACCCAGTTTCATCTGACCCCCCTACTGGGCCCCAACGACCAGGTCGACGCCAAAAACGTTGCCCCAGAACCTACTAATAAATTGATAATTACTTAATCAATTAATTAATTAATTAATCAATAATTAAATCAATCAATAGTTGATTAATTAGCGTGGATTAATTAACTTTTCCACCCACCCAGCCCCCTCGCGGGGGCCCTTTGGCCAGGTCTCCGCTAAAACGTTGCCCCAGAACCGGCATTACATAACTACTCATTCGGGCCCAAAAAAACATTCACATCTTGTCTGACATTGGCAAGACCCCCAGTGCCACCCAGAAATATATGAGATTGTGCATCAGTGTCTGCTGGAGGAGCTGAGAAACGTAAGTATCTGCAGATTTGATGAAGCTGAAACTAGCAGAAGATTCGCTGACGGAAGATTCGATTGTCAGTGGTTCTCATTACTATAGGTATATCTAATAGTTTAAGGATAATCGGGAGAGGAACAAATGTAGGAGGTGAGGCAGAGGGATTTCTATTGTTTTCCTGCAGAAAACCAATCGCTGAACAAAAAAATTTTTCCCGTTCGGATTGAAAACTCAGGCAATATTAGGGAGTATCTCCGGTTAAAAATTATACTTGGAGCTAATCAAATTTATTTGTATCTGTTCCACGCATTCAATGGTTTTCAAATTGTTTTTTTTTAATAAATGAAAAAATATTAATCCATGCGAAAAAGTGGCAACATCGTCGGTATTTTTTTTTTTTTCACCAGGAGCTGGTACCACTGGCTCGAGGGAGCTCCAATCAGAACGCTTCATCGCTCTGTCTCAAGAGATGTTTAAATTGACCGCACTACCCCCATCCGATCGGTACTTGGGACGTTGCTGCTCGTTTGGGCTGCGCAGTAATTTCATTTTTCAGTACTTTTCTCGCTATTATTAATAAACAATGCTCCTAGGCGACTATCTATTTCACTCAAAAAATCATTGATCATATGTTCTAAATGTGTCTACAGTTTCATGACTTTGGCTGCATTTTTTCCTTGAGTTTTGCAGTTTTTTTGTGATGTCAATAAGATCACGGGTTAAATGACCACTTTTTCAAAAATTCATAATAAATTGACCATGCTCCCCAGTAGTCTGAAACTTTGCACACGCCTTTTCCATCATTTAAAGAATACGAAAAAAAAAAGAAAAAAATTGATGCTTTTTTTCCGTCGTATCGTATATTCAAAAAAAATTGAAAAATCAAATTCTCAACTCTAAAAAAAAGTTGAGAGTAAATTAAATGACATTTGAGAATCAAAAATCAGAAATGAAATTTTCAATTCCGATAAAAGTTGATTGAAAATGGAGAGGTCACTAGGAATAAAAAATCCAATTGTCAATTTTCTATAAAGTTGATTGTAAAGAAAGCGCCCAGCATAGAATGCACTTTAGGCCCCGTCACTCCAACTCTCAGCTATCTCTTAATTGATTCTCAAACACTGGAGCAAATTCACTCTCAACTAGCTCTCAATTCACTCTCAACTAGGTCCGTCAGGGAAGGAAGTTGTTCTTTTCAATTCAACTCATTCGTTTTTTCACAAGATAGAACATCCTTTCAATTGTTAATTGAAGGAAAACAAATAGTTCTACTTCATATTCATTGCTTTTACCGACTATTTATCATTTATTCAGATTTTAGACTTAATTTGTTTCTCCCATTCAATTTTTTCTTTGATTTTCTATGGGGATTGTATTTTTTGATAAGATGGATTAATTTCCCTTCAGAAACAACCGAACAAAATGTTTGGATGTAAAAATTTTGTAAAAATGTTGACTTGATAGATATTTTTATAAAAATATTTGTTTTTGATTTTGAAGATATCATTAATCTTGTTGAAATAATTACAAAAATATCTTCTTGTTCCTCGCATCTCACTGTAACCTAATTCAGACCACTGTCTGAAAAAAAAAATAGAACACTGAATTAATTTTTCATTTTACTCTAACAAGGAATTTGAAGTAAGAATAAAACGTGTCCTATGATTCTCCAGAACATCACAACCCACATTTAAATACACTGTTGGCAACACTTCGACGTTGGATGTGAGACTCAGTTGGACAGGCGCTGCCAACGTTGTAACTTGATTCTCCGACTTTACAATGTGAATCGCGAGAATGTGAAGACCACCCCGTTGCTATGCGTATATCTTTTTTACTTTTAACTCAAAAAATACAATAATTACACCGTTGAGAAGCTCATAGGCGTTTTACATAATGTCACTAAGGACAATTTTCCGATTTGTCGTCCCGTTTTTATTATAATAAATGTCGATCATTTAGAGGTAGTGAAGGGGGAAGTTCTGTCGTGTACAGATACGCGGTGCGCTCGGCTAGATATTTTATCGTGGGTGAGGGGGTACTCGCACGATTAAGAATTCTCGGCCGGTCAAAGACATTTTTTAAATTACTGAGATGCGCAAAGGCGAAAAAAATCGATTTACAGTAAGTCTCAATGTATTGCGAATAGTAAAAAGTTAATTTTGAAGGAAATGTATGCGCTAATAATTAATTATTAATGAAAATAAACTAGTTGGTTGAAGATACAGTACTCGGACACTCAAATCCGCAGTACGTAGGTACTCGCACGGCCAAACCCGGAGAAGTCGGACGTGGCAATTGCCTATGCTCCCATTACAAGTTGAAAGATTCTTTTAACATTTTTATTCAATTTTTTTATTTAAATCATGAAATAATCAACAGGCTTCATATAATTTCATTTATGTTATACATTTTCATTTATGATATGCATTTTGTTGGGGGACTTTGTGACGATCTCGTCACCGGTGGATTATCGATAATTTTCTTTTTTATCTTCCTAGTGGCATTTGGCGTCTGACCCTTTATTTTATCCTCAAAACGTCTTTTTCTTCCTCTTTTGACTAGTAATGTTGGACTCTTCTTTTTGGCATTTCCCTCCTTTTGCCATTTCTTCATCAATCTGGCGATCTTCGCAGCCTCTTTCTCTTGATTTTTTCTTTCACGCCCCAAAATTCTTTCCTGTTTTCTTTGCTCTTTTTCTTGTTTTTCCTGTCTTTCTTTCTCTTTTTTCTCTGTATAATATTGATTCCAACGGTCTGAAGTTATTGCTGAGGGCAATCGCTCCTTACCTCGAGACTTTTTGATAGGTTTCTTAGGGCTACTAGGCCAGAAAATCGTACCCTTGAATGGCGAAGGTATATTCTTGGGTGGAGACTCATGTGTGACGGTCTTTTTCATCGGGGATAATTCCACTGTCTGGTTCTGCACCTCATCGACTTTTCGAGGTGTTGAAGAGTGGGGGATTCTCTTAGATTCACTGTTAATTAACGCTTCAACTGGCCGGGCCTTTCCTTCCTCTTGGATGTGGTCCTTTGATGATACAATATTGTCATTGACATCAACATCATTGCTCTTATCAACTTGGACATCAGCAGTGGCGTTTGTGTTGACATTTCCATTGCTGTCAGAATTTCTTTCTACACTTTCTTCTGGTACGACAATGTCGATCGGTCTCAACTCTCCGTTGTCCAAGAGATCGAAAACAAGAAGGCCATCAGTTTTCTGCAATAGGTCGAAGTGTTCCAATCCGTCACTGTGATCGTCTATTAATAAGAATTCTTCGGCTTGATCTGCAAGAGGGGTGGCTGACGCAAGAGATTCATCTGGAAGAGGGCTGTCGTTGACTCTTTCGTTAGTGTGCTGTAATTAAACATATCAAAACGCATATCATTTGACTGAAGATAACATAAATGATTAATAATCCACATGAAAAACCGTGAAATAGTGGGTATGGCAGAATAAAAAATGAGTCTCAAAGAAAAGCGCCTGGTGACTGTTGAGCGGTCTAGATAAATACCTCGTGCGAGTTCGTGCAATCAGACTGTGATGACTCTGCAGAGTGAGAAGTTTTATTTTGTATTGAAGATCCTTGGCCCTTCACTCGTTTCCAAAAATCGAAAAGCCCTGTGAGTGACACGTCTCCAGCCCATTTGTCACTTTCGACAGCGAGTTGAAACTAGCGGTGAACATCGTCGTCCATGTGACTCTTGAACATTTCCAAAAAACTCCTTTTAATTTCTGGACCAGACTGATTTGGATGTTGGATTACTGGAGGAATCGTGGTTTTAAAATACTTCCCGAAATTGATTCCATCGGGTGTGAAGGGGTGAAGTCCTGTGGCTTCAAACGCACGACGAAGAATGGACTTCCAATCCAAAGTGTCGACAGCATGTTTTAAAACCCCACCAAACTGCTCCTTCTTCATGCGTTCACCATTGTTCTCCAGTCTCCACTGTGGTACCTCTTTCTTCCAAGCTCCTTTCAGGGGACCAAAACAGCTAACGTCCCATAGTTGTGTGATGTGAGTGGAATTTGAAAACAGTGGCACCATCTCTATTCTCTGCTCTCGACAAAAATTACTAAGTTCCAAACTCAAATGAGAAGAATGTCCATCCATGAATAAAACAATTGGAAACTCGATTCCATTCTCAATCAGCCATGGATGAAAAATATTCGTCACCCACTCATAGAATGATATTGCTGTCATCCATCCATTGTCAGAACGACCTATGCCCCATCCTCTCGGCATTAACCTGACAACCGGGACTGGAATTCGAGTATACTTGAACATTATCATGGGAAGAACCAGATCTCCTCTTGCATTACCACAGAAAAGCACCGTTCGACACTCTTTATCGTCATTTTGTACGAAATTGTACGGGGTTTTCTTCTTTCGTTCTGTTAATACCAAATTTCCTGGAGGACACAAGCGAAAAGATGACTTGTCGCAATTAAATATCCGCGATGGGTCTATCTCTAGGACAGTTTGATCCTCTAGATAGGTTCTTGTTCTCTCAAACAATTCTCGAATCTTCTCTCCAGTCACAGCAACACGATTAGCTGTCAGGTTTTGCGATAACCTCTGGCACAATTCAGAGTGTCTTTGAAAAAAACCTGCATACCAACCACGCCCTGGGCGGTTTCCTGTATAAATTCTCGTCTTTTTCCTGGCTTTCACAAGCATTTGGACACTCTCTAGCAACTGCGTTTTTGAGATAGGGAAGCCTCTGTTTCCCATAGTAATTACCCACTGGACGAGTTTAGCTTCCTCCAGTGCACCCAAAACACACGGTGGTCCTTTCTTGACAACTGTGGGGGCCGTTCGCCCCTTTGGTTTGTCATGGAGAGTCGATTTTGGTATATTATACTGTCGGCTCACTGCTCCTAGACTTCGCCCGGTTTTTATAGCTGCCAGTGCCTTCTCTAACTCCTCTGCACTATAATTTTGCTCTTTTTTCTGTACTAATTTACCTCTGTAACAGATCACCCATTAATACCTTCTCTCAATTTTTGGGATAATTTTTCATAAAAGAAAAGGGTTACAAGGTTTGAGCCACGTGTTTGACAAGTGAGGTTAAATAACCCGTCCGAGTGCTGCAATAAGTGACTTTTTAACGTCGCGGTACTCGGACACCAATTTTTTAATTATTCTACACGTTTTTCTCACTATTTACAGCTTTTATGATTTTTGTTATCCCTTTCTTTACAGTAAATAATTGTTTCACTGGGTTTAGTACTTACATGTTCAGTTTTTAACGCGACGCAGTGACCAGCGGAGCTAACCTGTACGTTTAGCAGTCAGGCCCGGAGATGTCATGTCCGCGCAGACCGCCATAAAATTCAAATTAAATACAGATCTCGCATTCAAATGTTGAAAGTTACGGTTAGGCCGAATAGATTAGACTTTTCTTATTCCACCAGTATCAAATTGAGGATGGCACAATGAAAATTAAAAATTGAAACATTGAATTTACAAAAAAATAGTGCCCTTCGTGCGAGTACTCCAGCCCGTCCGAGTACCCTCTCACTCACGGTATACAGTTGGCGTCAAAACTTTTCTTGGCCGATACGCTGCCGCGTATCTCGATGCATAGTTTTCGTATGCTGGGCTTAAGGTATGATTTAGGGAAGTATTATATACACGTACAAAAATGTTCATGGCCACGGCCACGGTCTTTTGGCCGCTTGCCATGGCCTTTGCCATGGCGTTACCATGGCGCTGCTGATGGACGGTGCCATGGCCTTTGTTACGGAGTTGCCATGGCGTTGCTGAGGGACGTTGCCATGGCATTGCCATGAAAAAAAAAAGTGGATAATTGCATTTCCTGCAAGTGCGTATAGTGTTGTTACTAATAAATTAGGAATATGCTTCCGAATGTATGGTCTATTTTATAAATTTTTATTTTAGTATTATTTGTAGCTTCCCGACCCGGAGGGAGGAAGTTATTGTAATGTCCCCGAAAATCGATAGTGGAAATGTTATGATTTCTCGACATTTAATGACCTCTAGAAACTTTTCCGAAACATTTTAGAAACGAGACGATTGTTTTTTTTTCGTGGAATCGATGTGTTTCAACGTAACTTAGAGTTGATTAGATTCTGAACAACACTGACTTAGCAGTTTTTTAGATTTTCCAAGAAAACTAGCTAAAAAAAGACGAAAAATGAGTTTTTTTTGTAAATTTGATGATTTTTTTCTGAACAAACGATGAGGTTGACTAGTTTCCATCATAATCGATGTGGCTTTATATAACCAATACTGGAGTGAAATTTCAGCGGAATCGTCTCAGCCGTTTTTGAGTTATTCGATTATGAATTTTTAGAATGTAAATTTTCTGACATTCATTTCACTGTTAAAATGGATCCATTGCAACTTCGAACTTGATCCACTTCAATACTTTTCGACTTCAATTTTTTTAAACTTCAAAATTTTGAAACTTCAAAATTTTCAAATTCGAAATTTTTCCAACTTCAAATTTTTCTGACTTCAAAAGTTGCCTACTTCGAAATTTTTACCTCCGACGGCAAACCAAAGGGAGGGGTATGCTTTTACTAGCCCATAACACGCCTCTTCAATATCATTGTCCTGAAGAAACGACATGAAAAATGATTTGAAAAAATTTGCTTCATATGTCCCTTTAAGGGACGTATGTATAACTTTCCAACGAAATTTGAAATTTGAAAGTTGAAATTGGAAATGTGAAATTTGAAATTCGGGAAGTTGTAATTTGGAGAAACTGAAACGTTTCGGAACAAATTTCAACTTCCCCAATTACAAATTTCAATGTTTTTTCTTCTGTTATATTGACATTTTTCATTGCAGTATTATAAATATTTATGATCAATTTTTTTGCGTTAATCTGCTTCTCTTAACTCCAATCCTATTCAATTCGAAATTGATTCACTTTCATTTTGTGATCTTCAATTGAAAATCGAATTGTGATTTCATTTGGAGTGAGTGAAGTTGTTTGTTTGCCTATGAAAAAAAATCTTCATTTTTTTTCCATAGATTAGGGTCTGATTGCTCCAAACCAAAAGGATTTAATAAAATCTTAAGCATTCATTCCCCTTTAATTGAGGATTTTGTTGAAACGGTTGGGTGCATTCGGCTCTTTCGGGGGCGCAAAATTTCATTTTTTTAAAATTTTTTTTTGTAAATTTATAGAAAATTTTAAATGGCTGCACCTCACTAGGAGAAGCGTTGGATGGAGCCTTCTCTGCGAAAATTCATTTTTTTATGTGAAACGATCATATGTGAATTATCGAATGATGATCATATATGATCCGATATGACCGCATATAAACCCAGAAGACAACAATAAACAGGCAAAATTGAAATATTACATAATGATTTTTTCTTTTTTTCTGTTTTTACCCTCATTATAAATGAAAAAAATATATATATTAATATCTCTACTTTCCTCCATAGGTTAGAATCTGATTGCTCCAATCAAAATGAATCCTTAGCTCAAATTTATTTTCAAGGTAAATTATATAGTAGGATTGACAATTGTTTGTACGTTCAAGAGGCAGAATAATTTTCCATTTGTCCCGTCTCATTTGAGTTAATGCTTATTTATCCTTTGGATATAGTCTTTTATAAAATCAGTTATTGAAATCCTAAGCTCCCGTTCTCCTTTGTTTGAGGATTTCGTCGAAACGATTGGGTGCAATCGGCTCTTTAGGGGGGAGGGCAAAATTTCATTTTTTCCATCAATCTACATGAAATATCATTAGTTTTATGGTTTCTATATAATATTTTCCTAACAAGAATGAATATTTAATGCATAAAAATGCATTTTATTTAATGTAAATGAATGGAGAAAAAGTTGAAATGGTTGTGTCTTACTGCGAAAAGCGATGGTTGGAGGCTTAGCGCTAATTTTAAAGTAGTATGGTCACTCTACAAAGTGATCGTTGAGTGTCCGTTAAGAAAATCTAAAAAAATTAATCAAAAAACCATGATTTATAATTGAAAATTCTCTTTGTGGATTATAAAATTTATCAATATAAGAATTAATCGATTATTTTTATTATTTTTCACTTATTAGTCAAATAATGTACCTCCTTTGACTAGCGTAGTTTTATGTGTGGAAACGCTGTAACTTAACAGCGTAGGGAAAACGAGATTTGAAATGCCCGCTTGTCCCTACTCCACTAACGCGTCGTTGCCGCATCTACTCGACACGCAATTTTCGAACACCGAGGAGCAGAAATTATTTATAACTCAAGTCCCAAACGGTCAATGATTTTCATCGATAGTTGTAAATTTTTTTTTCCATTTTTTGGTATTTTTTTTATAATTTAAGCTTGGATTTATCATAAAAACCACCCAAAATAGTACATCACGCAACTAGTGCGGAAAGCAGGCGGTTACTCACGAGGGCGGCGCAGCCGCCAGAGGACAAATAAGGGATAATTTGAGAATAATTAACTATATTTTCTCTAAATACAATTCTGATCGTCAAAAGACGTAAATGAGGCCTTTAACTGAGATCTAGGGAAGTGGAGGAGGCCAGGCAGCTTTTGTACATGTCTAAAGGGCGATTCTAGGGGATTACAAACGGAGAGATTCTAGGTGTGTCGAGGGGAAAATAATAAAGAAATGAAAATAGAATAATTGAATTTACTGGGGGAAAAATAACCAAGTGTGGCGCACCGTTGGGGGAATAGAATGGAATAATACTCGGGGGGCAAGGGGAAAATGAGGGAAACAACTCGTACTCACGTCGACTTCCTAGTGCAATTCGCACGTCCAATTCTCCTCCAAATGTCCTCAGAATTCTACCAGGACGGGGCCTTCCTTCCGACTCTCAACTTCCTGGGCAGCAAATTCAACAGGGATGAGCTCAGTGTCTCCAAGATGCTCTTTTTGACCAATTACAGTAACTTCCAGGGCGATTTTCACAATTAACGGGGCTTCCTTCTTATACAATTATCTGGGCACGTGGTAACACTCGGGGCAGCTGGGTTACGAGTGCCAATTCTGTCGTTCTCCCTCCTCTCCTTCGTTCCCTTCGTGAGGACTCGTCAGTTATCGAGGTCCTTCGGATAATTTTCGTGGGGAATCGGGACCAATCAGCGGGAGTGAATGAGGCCCGCGATCACGGTCCAGGGATGTGTCACATGGGGAATTATCGAGGACGATAAATAGTCGAGGGTTTTGCATGGGAGGATTCCAGGGCTCCTTTAGTCACTCAGTAGGGCCGGAACTGTTGCCTTCCTTCGGCTGCAGTCGTCATGAAGTCCAGGGGTGCGAGTAGAGGGGCGATGAGGGGAAAAGCGGGGGAAGAGGTGTCCAACGGTGGCGGGATTTACCATTTAGGGGCCTGTGTATGTTGGGGAAAAACGTGTAAAAATAATAGAAAAATAAATAAATATGCCTCGTCACAGAGTAAAAGAATCAAACATGAAATGTAATAGTATCTTCTGTCGCTTCAGAACTTGCGACTAAGTGAAACACTGCCCACGGATATCGTGACAAAGATGTTGTTTGGTATGCGGCTAGGAGAAACTTTCCTAATGAACATGAGATTACATAATCATATGAGGCCCCATGTGACGCAATATCAGCCGTATATAACCCTATATGAATCACATATGACCCCCACATGACCCCTTATGACCTTATACGACCCCGTATCAACTCCATATAATCACCATATGACCCCAAGATGAACCCCATATAACAACACTTAATCACGATTTTGCCAAACTTTACTCCGGCGATAGTCGAAAAATAATCAAGACTTAACCCGGCCATGATTAATTGAAGAGTTAGTCGGGACCATGAATAAATATGTATAAAACCGACCAATCAAAATGATAACAGATGCATATGGAAGATTACTGAAAATTCTTTACATAAAAAACTTATATCGCTATTACACAACTTGGTAAATAGTCATGCTTTTTTCACCATCTTCCTATTCCATCGAGACAACATCGAAACAAACTTTTTGAGTCGTAATTTCAATGATATAGCTTTTGGTTTTTCCAATTTATCTCGAAAAATATTTTTAAAAAAAATCTCACAATCAATTTGCTGTAACTTAACAGTGAATGGTGCGAATCCCATCATATTTTGATGGAATCAAGGGGCTATCGATACAATTTTTTCAAGCCATGATTCATTTCATTTCGATAATAATTTTTGGACTGATCGTCGAAAAACAATTTTTTTTTCAATGCCAATATTTCAAAAACTCTATGAATAATTGAACTTTAACGAGTGTCTATGGATACAGCTTACTGAAGTTTATATCCATGAAAAAAATCATGAAATTCCATTGAGCCTCTACAGAGAAAATTGCAAATGAAAAAATTGAAGAAGAGTACACGCACATACATACATACATACAGACACCATCTAAAAATCGCATATTCGGACTTTTTAGACCATATTTAGTTACCCTAACACGAAAAATTGGAAACTTAAATTTGAACGATTACAAAGCTTCATTTCGGAAGCAAAAAAAAACTTATAATCAAATAATCAACTAAGGGAATTTGACGCTCTTGACCCTCGTAACCTTGTTGTACCTTGTGAACCTTATGACCTTAAAGGTCCCAGGTGGCCGCAGGGGCACAAAGGTCAAAGGACATGGCAAGCGGCCAAAAGACCATGGCAACGCCATGGCGGCGCCATGGCCATGGCCATGAACATTTTTGTACGTATTAGAAAGCAGAAAACAGGGGACAAGTTCGTTGAGGTGCCGCGATACGGCGCTTCGATCGATTTTACTCTTCCCCTCATCTCCTGTTCCTCCCCACCACTGACAATCGGTGTACTTGGAGTAATTGTATGAGTGGATGGATTCAAATGAAAAATATAAAAAAACAGTGTAATTATGTACATATAATTAATAAAATGAATGAAAATTGCAACATCGATTTTCCCTTGTGATATTTCTTTCTCCCTAACTTTTATTTCAGGAAATTTTCTGATTTCTAATTCGAAATTTGGTAATATAAAATCCGTGTTTTAACAGGAATTGTTTTGTTAACAATATTAATTTCTATATCCTCAATCTATCTGAAATGGCAGAAATTGATGAGACGTATAGAGTGATGCGTAAAGTGAAGAAACAATCAATTTCGTTTTCAATCGCAAACAAACGGTTTGTTTTTTGCGCGATGGGGGAGAGGGGGGGCGGGTTTCGATTCGCGGATGTTCTTTGTTTCTGCCTGTTGAAGCCTGCTTTGATGGACAAAAACTCCCTGTCCAAATTTTTGGATCACTCCAAAAAAAAAAAAAAATTCTAAGAGAATTAGAATTTAGAGATAAAAAATTGTAAGAGAAACTTCAAGGGACGAAAGTTATCAGTCAAACCTGAAGAAAGGATCGTTGAGGGGTCAACGTTGAGGAGAAAGGTCAAGGGAAAAATTCAAGGTTACCACAATGTCCCCGAAAATTTTGGGTTGATGTATGTGTTTTTTTTTTTTCGAGGTCTTGAGGCAAATGTTCCTGTCCGCACGATAGTTAGGCAACAGCATAACACTTGCGATAGCTAGTGTCGTGCTGCTGCCACACCCTGTGTGGGGCCCGCACCCACTAAACCACTTGACCCCGCTCATCCTTGACCTTTCTTTCCCTCGCGGCACCACCGTTAAGTATTACTTCGCAAGGGAGGTCACAGCTATTGGCTCTTCCTCTTTCCGGCCTAATGTACGTCCTCCTAGCCTACCAAGTTCTTGGGTGTAGGTATGAAGTTCCAGTAGGTTCTCCGTCTAAGTTGCGGCTCTGCGCTCGCGTTCCTCTTTTCTGAGCTCTTTCATGACTTCAGCCGCAAAAAGGCTCGTCGCGTCCCAGGCTGCCGGCGATGATAGTAACGCATCCATCAGATTTTCAGGCAATACTTCCCTTCCAAGTGAAGACGTACGCCTTGTCTCGCTGAAACGAGGGCATACGAAGAACTCGTGCTCCGAATCTTCATCCACGTCCGTGCAGGTTGGGCATTTCGAGGAATCTTCATATTTAAATTTATGAAGATACGCTCTAAAGCACCCGTGCCCCGTAAGCATCTGCGTTAGGTAGTAGTTCACCTCTCCGTGGTTTCGATTTAGCCAGACATTCACCTTGGGGATCAGACGATAGGTCCATCTCCCTTTGGTGGAGTTGTCCCACTTCAGCTGCCATTTCCGCAGGCTGTTCCGCCTCTCTTCCAGCGTCAGCTCCTCGGGACTCAGCGCTTCGGATCTCCTACGTTTGTACAAGATCTTCCGCCCCTCAGCCAGTATTTCTATCGGCAGCATTCCTGTGATGACACACACCGCGTCCTCAGAAACTGTCCGATATGCACTTGCAACTCTAAGGGCACTCAGTCGGTCGACTGGTACGATCTTACGTGGCGCTTCCTGCAACTGGAATACCTCTCCCCAAATGGGAATACCATATGTGAGCACCGAAGTAATTACTAAAGACAACAGCGCCCGTCTTCTTTGCTTGGGTCCCCCGATGTTAGGCATGAGGCGTGATAAGATGGATGTAATGCCAGATGCCTTGGCCCCCACATGCTCTGCTTGCTGCTTGAACTTCAGTCGTGCATCGATCATCACCCCCAGGTATCGAATGAATGGCTGAGAGGTGATTTCACAAGACCCGACTTGCAGTGTGATCGTCTCGATCTTCTTCCTACTGGTGATCAATACGGCTTCCGTCTTATGCTCCGCTAGGTCCAGTCCAACAGAGTCCATCCAACAGCGGATCGTTTCAAACGTTGTACTGAAGACACGATTCATCTCCTTCAGGTACTTTCCGACGATGACTACGGCCACGTCATCTGCGAATGCCACGAGCTCGGTCCTCCGCGGCATTTTCAGCTTCAGCAGCCCGTCGTACATGATGTTCCATAGTAAAGGACCCCGCACCGAGGCTCGGGGGACTCCTCCCGTGACTTCATACTGCTTGGGACCACACTCCGTGTCGTACTTGAGGATCCTCCCGGTGAAATAGCTGTCAACCATCCTTCGCAAATATCCTGGTACGTCCAATTTGGCAAGAGCCTCCATGATGCAGTCCCAACGGGCTGAGTTGAAGGCATTCTTGATGTCCAGTGTTACTACTAGGCAGTACTCCTTAGTGCCATTGAGCCATCTTTCCCCTGAAATCGCTCTCCTGGCGGTATCAACAACAAGGTTGATGGCATCCAATGTGGATCGACCTTTCCGGAAACCATATTGATTTTCGGCTAGCAATGGCTCAACAGCTGCCTCTATTTTCTGATGGATTATACGGTCGAGGATCTTACCGGCTGTGTCGAGCATTCAGAGAAGACGATATGATGAAGGTTTGTCCGGCGGCTTGTTCCCTTTTGGGAGCAAAACCAGCCTTTGCTGCTTCCACATGGCAGGAAATATGCCTTCTTTGAAGCACTCGTTATAGACGTCTAGAAACTGCTCTGGCATTGCTTGTATTGCCGATTTCAGTGCAATGTTGAGGATACCGTCCGGGCCAGGGGCCTTGATGTTACCCACTCGCATGTAGGCCTTCATCAACTCTTCCCTCGTGATTTTCGCTACGATCTCATCCTCCTGTTGTCGGGCGGGACGGTGAAAATCTGGTTATTGAGGGAACAGCGTTTCAACGATCTTTCTCAGGAGAACAGGACACGATGGTATTGGCATAGGTTGACTTTTTAGTCGTGTCAGCACCACCTTGTAAGGTCTCCCCCAGGGATCGCCTTCTACTTCAGCAAGAAGTTCACTCCAGCAATGCTTCTTGCTGTGCTTTATCGCCTTGCTCAGTTTCCGACGTGCCTTTTTTTACCTCATTTCGAGTCCCTCGAAGTTTGGTTTCTTCCGGCCTCGTTGGGACAACCTCCTAGCTACGTTGCATTCCCTCCGGAGGACCGCGATGGTGTCATTCCACCAATACACCAGGGGGTGTCGATTCGTAGTCCGCTTCCTCATCATAGTGGTATTGCAGGCTTTAGTCACCTTCGCCATAATGTCCCGTGCCTTCGCTGTTGCATTCGTGCCAGTAATCGGACGGTCATCTAATGCCGCCGAATAAGAGCCAGAATCAAAGGTGCTCACTCTCCAACCAACACTGTTGGTCTTCTTCGCGATTGATCTGGCTTTCTGGTCAGAGTAGATCTCCCAGAGTATTGCCCGGTGGTCACTTGCAGTGTAGATATCAGTTACTCTCCATGAGTAGTTTCTCTTGGCGAGAGCACCGAAGGTAAGATCCACAATTGAGCTCGCCTTTCCCCGAATGAAGGTTAGTTCTTCTCCACTGTTCAGTAATATTACGTCCAAAGATGACATGGCTTCCAGTAAAGCCTGTCCTCTAGCGTTTGTTACCTTACTGCCCCAGTCAACTGCCCAGGCATTGAAGTCTCCAGCTATCACCACGGGAAACTGTTGCTTAGCATCCACAGTCAGCCTATCTAGGAAGTCTGTGAACTCATCAATGCGGAGACTGGGTGGAGCATAGCAGCTGTAGTAATGGATTCCATCAAAGTTCACCATAGCAAAACCACTCTGCGTGTTACTGCTGATGTTTCGGAAAGGTCGGTTCCCGCAAGCCCAGATCGCAGCCTTTCTGCTGGCGTCTGTGACCCAGGATTGAGTGCCAAGATCTCGATATGGCTCAGAAATCATGACAAGGTCAGCTTTCAGCTCACGCACCGTCTGCATAAGCAGATCATGTGCGTCCTCGCAGTGATTGATGTTGAGCTGTAACACCTTGCAGCTGATCCGTTTTTTATCGCCTTTTGTTAGTAAGCTTTTGGAGTGCCTCTCTGTAAGCCGGGCATCTGCTGCTGCCAGCGACATGGGCACAATTCTCCGTTTTCCCATCTTTAGCGCATAGGGCGCACCGAGGATCCTTCTGACACTCCTTGGCCTTGTGGCCATCTCCTGCACATCTTGGGCAGAGCTTCGACCGATCCACTGCGCTCCTACACTTGCTGGCGAGATGTCCGTAGTGCCAGCACTTGAAACACTTGACCGGCCTCTGTACTCTACGTATGCGGCAGTTTACCCAGCCGATCTTCATCTTCCCGTGGTCGTCCTCTTCCAGGATCTTCTTCACCGCAGCTGACGTGAGGGTCAAATAAGCAGTTTGAGTTCCACCGTATGCTTTGCGCATAGATCGGATGGTCTCAGGACCCATTTGGTGTTCCTCACCTACAGCTCTCTGTAGGGCCTCAAGGACATCCTCTTTGGATGTCTCCTCATCAATGTCCTTGATTTCGATATCTTCCCAGGGCTCTTTGCTTAGCACGTGGGCCTCTTGGCCGAGCAGGTCAGCAATGGCTGATCTTAGCTGGGAAGCTCCATCGGTCTCCTTCTTGTTGAGGATAATCAGCATATCCCCTGCGGCCGTGCGTCTGATCTTCTCGACGTAATCGCTAGCCTCACCACAAGCGCTATCCTTCTTCACTCGCCGTAGGATTTCGGAGTACATCTTTTTCTCCTTAGGGCGAATGATCAGTGCTTTCGGCCTGACCGCTGGTTTCCTCTGGGTTCGCTTCCGGCTTGCTCAGGTTTCTTCCTTCGACGCTTCCACTTCTGCCAGCCCTCACTGTCGTGAACCTCATATTTATCCGGCCCGATTCGCTGGTGTTTGCCTGCATCCCTCTGGGGTTCCGACACCCGCTTCGGTTGGATTGGTGTGGTCTCCTGTCGAGACCTCTTCAGAGCATCAGGATCCGTTCCCGTGGACTCGCGATTTTTCTTCTTCTTGGTCTGGTGTTCATTCTGCACCCCACTTCGCGATCCCACGTCCTTCGATGTTGGCTCATGAGGTTTCGTCTTCTGCGTAGTCCTTTGCTCTGATGCAGCTTGACAGATTGATCGGAGACGTTTTGCAGAAGTTTGAATGCTCCTGGCGAGCTGTCGTATTCCTTCATTGATGGTCCGCTTAGTTTTGTCTGTTATCTGGGACAGAAGATCTCTAATGAGCTTCTCGTGATGGTCCCGAGCCTGCTCCTGTCTCGATCCTCCGTTCGAGTTGGTGATTTCAGTCACCTTTTGAGTCTGTGACTCCACCCCACTTGTAGTATCTGAGGCCAAGTGGTCCGCCTTTGAGAAGTGTGATGGTTGGCTCTTCCCAGAATCCAAGGAGCCGGCATTGGGCACCGGGGCTTGCACTCGATCGGAACCAATGGTAGGATTTACCTCTTGAAGAGGGGTTACCACCTGGGATATTTGTGTTATCATCACTACTCAACATTTTTTGTTTGGCTGTTAAACAGAGCCACTGTACAAATTTGTAAGGCTGTTATAGGGAGCCCACCCTGCACATCGCTCTTAGAGTTGGGTTTCTCGGAAGGTGTTGGTTCGCGCCGACGTATTTTATTTAGTCGATACCCTATATTCTGAACGGCAGTTCAGAAGATCGAGCATTCCCCCATCCACCACCTTGGGGACGCGCCACGTTGCAGGACCTTCCAGCCTGCGAAAACACTCGGCGGGTAAAGGCGTTCCTCGCCGAAAGGATCCGTGGGTGTGTGTGTGTGTGTGTGTGTGTGTGTGTGTGTGGGTGTGTGTGGGTGGGTATGTGTTATCAAAATTTTCGTCCACGATTTCTCACGAACGATCGACGCGATCAAGCTCATCGAGGTCGGAATCGAAGTGTATTTATGCAACTTAGAGTTGATTACATTTTGGCTTAAATTGGTTCCGCGATTTCTCCGTTTTTTCTAAAATTTGAATTTTGTTTCTTTACTTGATAGGTTTTTCATTGGAGCCTATGTATTTGGTGTCACTGAACATAAATATGATAACTGTTATTGCAAAACCGGCAACTGTACAACTGCACCTTTTATAAGCCTACCGACGAGCGACCCCATACCAAATACTAGTCGACCTGTACAACTGCACCTTTTACATCTCTACCAAGCGATACCCTCACCTAAACGATTTGAAAATTTACAACTCTACCGTGCGAACATTCGAGAAATTTACATCCCCACCGTCGTACAAGCCAATTAGCGCACGAGTCGACCCGATGATGACCCAGCCCTATACAACTGCACCTTGGGGCAAGCCTACCGAAGTATAATTGTCACCGGCCAAGCCTACCACATTATAGGCTTACCGACCTAAATTCTGTACAACTGCACCTTGTGACAAGACTACCCATGTGACAGTGACTCATGACACCCCTACCGGAAAATAACCCCACCAACAGTTACGTCTACCCGTTTTAACCCCTACCAAGGATACATGTCCACCTAAAATACAAACCCCACCGATTATGTCTGGATAATATATCTCTTTGATCAGACTCATGTACGATCTTAAAATGCGTAAGATCGCAAGTTGAGATCGGCAATTGGTCTGATTGGTTGGTTTAAGTTCGGTGACATGTAAGACCGATTGCCAATGTAAGATCGATACAACGATTAAGATCGAAAATGTAAGACCAATTTAGACTCTTAGATGAAACTGTACTAATTAATCGACAAATTAATTATTGAATCAATTTAACGATTGATTAGTAAATTGATACATATTATAAATTTGCTCAATGATTAAATTAATGGTTTATTGAGTTACTAGTTAAATAAACCATTAATTTTGACCCGTACATTTTGACCCTTGTGACCCTTAGATTTTGAGCCGTAGATTTTGACCTTTAGAGTTTGACCTTTAGTTTTTTACCTTTGTGACCCTTAAATTTTGAACCATGGATTCTGACCCTTGTGACCCTTAGCTTCTGAACCTTAGATTTTGACTCTTGTATTCAGATGGTTACGTTTTGACCCTTGTGACCCTTACAATCGAAACCTTGGATTTTGACCTTTATATTGAAGCCCTTGTACTTTGACGCTCATGACCCTTTGAATTTAGCCCTTGCGATCCTTAAATTTGAAACCTTAAAATTTTACCCTTGTATTGAGAAAATTATTGTTTGACACTTATGAGCCTTAAATTTTAACCTTTGCGACCCTAAAATTTTTAACTTTCAATTTTGACCTTGATATTCAGACACTTGTATTTTGACCCTTGTGACTCTAAGATTTTGCCCCTTGTGAACCTCAAATTCGAAGCCTTAGATTTTGACCCTCATGTTCCGATCGTTGTATTTTGACCTTACGACCCTTGGATTTTGATCCTAGTGACCATTAAATTCTGAACCATAGATTTTGACCCTCGTGTGCAAACGCTTGTGTGTCGACCCTTATGACCCTTACAATCGGAACGTTGAATTTTGATCCTTATATTCAGGCCCTTGTACTTTCACCCTTATGACCCTTAGAATTTGACCATTGTGACCCTTGACTTTGAAACCTTAGAATTTGACCCTTATATTCAGACATTTGTCGTTTGACTCTTATGACCATTGAATTTTGACCCTTGCGACCCTAAAATTTTGAACTTTCGATTTTGACTTTGATATTCAGACACTTGTATTTTGAGACTTATGGCCCTTAGAGTTTGACCTTTGCCACCCTTAGAATTTGAGCCGTGTGGCCCTTCCATTTGAAACTTTAAAATGTGATCCTCATATTCAGACAATTGTCCTTTGAATCTTATGACCCTTAAATTTTGACCCTTGTGATCCTTAAAATCGAAACCTTGGATTTTGACCCTTACATTCAAGCCCTTGTACTTCGATCCTCATGACCCTCAGAATTTGACACTTGTGAGCTTTAAATTTGGAGCCTTAAAATTTGACCCTTTCATTCCGACAATTGTCGTTTGACTCTTATGACCCTTAAACTTTGACCCTTGCGACCCTTATATTTTGAACATTCGATTTTGACTTTGCTATTCAGACTCTTGTATTGTGACCTTATGACTCTTAGATTTTTAAATTCTGAAACTTGGATTTTAACTCATATCGCGTGAGTTGTGCCAAAAGGTCGTATAAAAATTAATTTTGATTTTCCCGAAAATTTGAATTTAAAATTTTTTGAAAATCCAGGAGAAAAGATCGTATAAACACTTTCCCAGGGAATATGAAATCTCCATGTTTGAGGTGATTCTGGGTCATTTGAGCTCATCTTTTTGAAACAAAATTTTTGATTTTTTATACAAGAAATTCCAAAAATTTTGAATTCGGGCCAAAAGGTCGTCTAAACACTTTCCCAAGGAATATGAAATCTCCACGTTTTGGATAATTCTGAGTCATCTGAGCCCAATTTTACAAAACAATTTTTTAAATTTTTTTATCCGTCATTTATCAATTTTTCGAACATTTGAGCCAAAAGGTCGTATAAACATCCCCTCGGAGAAGAGTAAATCTTCACGTTACTGATGATTCCGAGTCATCTGAGCGTAACTTTTCGAGACAAATTTTTTGCTGTCAAATCTCAAAACTGATTGAGTCAATTTGGGGATTTGTCCAAATTGAGCCAAAAGATTCTATAAACAATTCCTGTGGGATAGAAAATCTCCAAGTTTCAGATGAGTCTGACTCATTTCGATGTTACTTTTTGAGACATATTTTTTGGTTTACACAGAGGGAATTGAGAGTTTTTTTTACGAAACCAGAGCGTATTCCCGTTTTTTGAGGGATTAATAAATATTCATGCTTAGATGAATAAGATCACTGGACTAGAATTTTTAAAAAATCTCCTAATTCTTTGCAAGCGGACCAAAACGATGTTCCGAAAAATTCGGTTCAAATGACCGAGAAATATCTGAAAGGTGGAAACTTTGTAACGAGATTTTATCTCGTTCCGGGGTAAATATATTACCCTGCGGAAAAATAAAAGATTAATAGAAAGACCTAAAAGAGAAAGGCAAGGAACGACATCTAGCGGCTAGCTGCAGAAGCTAAGCCGAAGATGAGAGAGACATCTGACGACGGCCGAGGGCCGCTCGGAAGGTGAGAAGACCATGAAACACTAATACTGAGATGCGCGGCTGGGCGCAGCCGCGCCCCTCGGTATTACTGTAGGCTGTCGATACCGTGTCGCCATATCTAGAAACTCGCCCAGCTGTGTTAGGGAGTTCAGGGCCGGCGTATAGGCGTTCCACCTGGGCGAATCTAGAGGCACTATCGACTTAGCCTAGGGACCAACGGCTAGGTGAAAGGACTAGCGCCCCCTCAATTGCCGTCGAGCTGATTGGTGGTGGTGGGGTAACGAATGACCCACCGCCGCTGAGATGTTCAGACTAGGGGGAGAAGGCCCTAGGAGATTTCGAGACAGTCGGTGACAGGCGCTTGATTCGAGCGGATGGAATCGTCCGGTCCTCGATGATAGCTGGTAGTGGCTTGAATCCGTAAGGGTTCTTAAGGGGGCGCTGTCTCTGAGAGACAGAGACAGCGAGAGAATGGGACGCTCAGCATCCCATACGTAAAGAACAGAATTGCTTTGGAGTCATANCGAGAGTGACGGATTTTTCCGTTCGTGCAAACCAGAGGAATCCGGAAGAGCGAAAGCATCGATTTTCCACTCCGAGGGAGCCTTTTCCGTTGCGCCGAACGCTGTTCTCCTCATTCGCCCGGGGGAGGAATGGCCTAGGAGCCGGAAACGGGCTTTTTCCGATGGGAAATATCGAAAGAAACGGAAAAAACAGAAAATAATTAACCGAAACTGAATTATCGCTCGGTTGGTACAACAGTCACTCCTCCGGGGATAACGTTACCGACCGACGGTGTTCATAAGTATAGATTCCGCCCGCAGGGGCGCGCCACTTGACGGGCCGAGTCAAGGGGCGAAAGTTTAAATACCTGTGATTGACAGGTCATCTCAGGTATTTAAAAGAGCGCGCTCATATGCAAATATGGATCGAATGTCACCAGGGGGGACCACCTGTGGCGATTTCCTAATTGCGATGCGCCCTTTTATCCCCCACCCCCGAGTCCTGTCGGATTCGGGGTATCGAGCACGAGGAACGTTCTTTTTCATTCCGAACCTCATCCCGTACGGACGAAATTCTTTTGACGCTCGACGTTGTTAAGTAGCACGCGGTGAACAACCCGGTGAAACAATGGCCATGGACCAAGTGTTCGACGGACTGGCTCAGATGTGGTGAGGTGGTGGAGACCGCCGAGGAGGCTCTCAAGGGTAAGTTTGACCCTAAGGGAGAGGAGAAGTACCTCGACATGGAGGTCGAGAAGTTAGTGAACGAGGCCCCGTTGCCGAAGGGCGAGGGGGACTCGTTAGTGTTACGAGAGTTACCCGAGTTGCCTGTAGTGCATTTTGCAGATCGGGAGCTCTCGGACGAGGAGATGGGCGACCTGGAGGAGCTCATCAACGCCGAACTCGGGGAGAAGATGGACGTGGACCTCGTGGAGCAGGTGTCGGCAGCAGTCCTTACGCCGCCTCCTTCGGCGACACCCACATCGTCAGAGGCCACGCCCATAGCCACACCCGCGGTGACGCATACGGCCACGGCCGCGGCTACGCCCACCCCACCTCAGGAAGCGGTGCTCCAGAAGGAGTCGGAGTAGGCAGCGCGGGAACCCTCTTCCCCCGAGGATGCTACGGCCACCCTGGCGAGGGCTGTCGCTGAGGCGTTCGCCACGAACCCTCAGCTCCTCGCCAAGATGGCCGAACAGTTTCTCCCCTACCTGAATCGGGGACCTTCGACCTCCTCGGCCCTGCCGGGGAATCAGAGGGACCTGACAATGGGAAGGGAACCCAACCAGAGGAAGAAAAGGGCCTCATGCTCTGCCAACTCCGACTCCTTGAAGACGGAGAGGGAGATACGCCAGGGGATCCTGGCGAAGGGAGCCGAAGGGTCGGCGGGGCCTCTTACCGCCCCGAAGATCCCCAACAGAAGCACTCCTGTGGACAGTGGCAGCGTCGACAGGAGGTCGGAACTCGAGAGGGATGCTCGGGGGTGAGGAGACCCGTGTGAGGAGAGCCCGAGTGAGCCTGCTGCCAGCACGCCTGTGCTGGAACTGCCGTCGGCCAGGGCACGAGGGGAAGAATTGCCCTGCACCTCTGACGGTTTATTGTTGGAGGTGTGGACGCCCTGGGAAGGAAACCAGGGACTGCATCCCCTGCCAGGAGGAGAAGAAGAGACGGGGCCCTTGGATTCCCAAGCGTGGCCGTAATGTCCCTCGGGACATCCTCAAGGCCCAGGCGAAGGAGGCCAAGGAGAGAAGGCAGAGGGAGGGGGCATTATCGTCTCTTCGCTCTGAGGAGGCTCGCAGGAGGAGACGCGAGCTCAGGAACCTGCGTCGAAGGGCACAGAAGTTGTGCCTGGAGGAGGAGGAAAAGCCCTCCGAGGAGAAGAGGGGCCCAGGGTCCACCTAGAGTGGACGGATGGTCCCGGACAGCTGCACTAGGCACAACGGAATAGATGTTTTTTTTTGTTGTAGGAATCGTGCCCCGGGGAAGCTGAGGAGAAGAGTGGTCTGAAAAGGCCACCTGCGCCCTGAGAAAGGGTGAGAAGAGGCGCTCAAGTGGTCTGAAAAGACCATGGGGCGAGTAAGTTTCGTTTGAAGGGCTGAATAGCCTGGAAAACGAGTGTTAGGGGCGAAAGCCCCACACAAAAAATTCCACGGGCACGTGCTCTGACACCTCCGAGTGTTAGAAGCACGAAATCGGGTAGTAGGCGACATCTAACGCCTCCCCGACGGGTATTTCCATGACGGGTAACTGGCCAGGGTAACTTATCCTGGGTCGGTAACTTGCCGTGGTCAGAGCGGCGGTCGGTAAAACATACCGAACGATGGAACCACACCGATAAGTGGCATGCCGTTCGAAGGTAACTCGTTGAGAGAAGGGATTCCAACAGATGGCGCCACTATACCCGAATTCGAGCAAACGGCGAACAGTTCGAATTTTAACGCGGAAAAATTCAAACAGAAGCGCGAATGGAGGGAAATTTAAATTTCTTCCACTTGCGGAGGCCCTCGAAATCCGTCTCGGAGGGTTCCGAGGGAACAGAGCGGGGTTTTTCCACGCAGTTGACACCCGGGGCATCTGGGGAAGTAGCAGAGAACCCAAAATAGAGGGCGCTGCGGAGATTGAGCGGGGAAATCGGAAGATCTTCCCCGAGAGAAGTAGTTTTACGAGGCTTTGGGGGTGATGCCGTAAGCAAGAGGTATCCGGGAAGCTTCGAGAGCGGAAATCGAGTAAAATCGAAAGGGCGCTGTCGAATAACAGCGCAGCGGAGTGGGGATAGCCTCCCACTCCTGGGAAACGGGTATAAAAGGGGCTGCAGAAGCCCGAGAAGCTCTTTTTCTGCTACGAGACGTTAGGTGCAATACACCTGCTGCTCGATCAGGAAGTTCTGTAGCATTTGAGAAATGCCTGTGAACCCAGAGGAAGAAACGTCGAGAAAATCGACTGNGCAGCAGAAATGCTAGTGGCGCCACCACGCCTACAGGGGAAGCCCCCGGGGTGACGGTAACAGAAGCCACCCCCACGGCAGCAGAGCTGTTGGAACGGGTGCAGAGATTAGACAGAGAGCTACGGGGCCGAATAGGCCCTACGGGAATGGCCTCCGGAGGAAGACCAGGCCAGACCGAAACGCAGCGGAGGCCTGAGAGGAGAGAGGAGCTACCGCCACCCCGAAGGAGTCCATTTGAGGAGATGAGGAATAACCCATCGAGGCGAGGACGTTTTCGGACCTCCTCGGAGAGCAGTGACGGGGAATACCGCCCCCGGCGGGACACATACCTCAACACCCAAAAAGCCCTGGAGGCTTTGAAGAAGTGGGGAGTCGAGTTCGCCGGACGCAAGGATGAAGATGTCGAGGATTTTATATCCCGTGTAGATGACGCCAGGAAAACCTTGCGAATCAAGGAAGACGACCTCCTAGGAGTCTTGAGAGGGTGTCTGTCAGGAGTGGCACTGACCTGGTATCGCCAGGTGGAAGTGTACTCATGGGAGGATGCGTGCCACGCATTCAGAGAGAACTTTGGGGAGCTAGACTATCAGGTAGCTTTCCATGAAGAGATAGCCACACGTCGCCAAGGCGAAGATGAGCCAGTAGCGGAATTCATGGCGAATTTAAAGGGTCTGTTCGCACGAACGAATCCCCCATGGCCTGAAGCACAGAAACTGACGTACATGTACCGTAATACATTACCGAAGTACAAGATCGGGTATAGCATCAGTGCAAACTCCACACTGAAATCGCTGGAGAAACACGCGATGAGGCAAGAGACTTTGTACAGCAGTGCAAAAACATGGCAACCCCCGAGGAAACCAGAGGAGTCTCTGTGTCCTAGCCTCGCTTACAAAGGCTCGAGGACACAGAAGAACCCCCACAGAGCAGCGCTGAAGGCTCTAATCCCCGGAGATGGAGATTCAGGGCCAGAGAGAGAAGACGAAGAAAGGGTTTTCTTCGAGGAGCTAGAAGTAGCACACGCCCTGCAAGGCCGTGGTGCTTCTTCTGGGAGGGGTAGGGGTTCTGGCCAGACTAGACCTCTTGCAAATCCTCAGGGCATGATGTGCTTTAACTGCGAACAGAGAGGACACTCCTGGCGCATCTGCACAGAGCCGNGGGCATGATGTGCTTCAACTGCGAACAGAGAGGACACTCCTGGCGCATCTGCACAGAGCCGAGGACAGTCTTCTGCTACGTGTGTGGCAGGAAGGAAGTGCATTTCCCACAGTGCCCAAGATGCAATCCGGGAAACGCCGAAGCGGCAGCGTAAGCAACAAAAATGTTTCCACGCCACCAATAGCCTCGGAAAGAACAGTCAAACAGGAGGTGGACCATCCTGGGACTGAAGGAACCAGACCGATACGAGAGGAGCTCTCGGAGGCTGAAGATAGAGAAGGGGAGACTGAATCCCCTCAAGAAGAAGTACGGGCACCCATAGATGGCAGGAGGAGTGGAAGCCTCACTCTGGAAGCCATGACGGACCCCCTGAAGCTAGCTACGCCTGAAGTTAACTCGATCCTAGAGTTCGTGAGGCAGGCGATGAGAGAAGGCAAAACTTTTGCTTTCCATGTGGATATCTCTATCCACGGAAGGAAGATTCGCGGCCTAGTGGACTCAGGCGCGTTCCGCACCTTCGCAGGGATCGAGCTGTTGAGCGAACTTAGCATAATCGCGAAGAGAATCCCACCCAGAAGAGTTCTGGTGGCAAACAGCCAGCTCGAAGTGGTGAAAGAAGCTTCCAAAATACCCCTGGTATTANGAAAAGAATCCCACCCAGAAGAGTTCTAGTGGCAAACAGCCAGCTCGAAGTGGTGAAAGAAGCTTCCAAAATACCCCTGGTATTAGGGGGAAGAGAGATAACAGTAGAAACGCTCTGGATGGCCTCGCTGTCCGAGGATTTCATACTGGGATTAGACTTCCTGAAAGAAGCACGAATGGTCATAGATTTCTTCGACCAGTCCTGGTTCTTCAGAGACACGCCTGAAGACTCGTTCAAGTTCGCAGCAGTCGAACGGGCATGCCACATAACCGTGTGCAACGGCCTAAGGACACCTGAGGAAGGCCAACACAGCCTCCTCCAGAAGTTACTGGATTCAAAAATTCCAGCGATAGAGGGGGCTCCCCCGATCTCGAGGTTGTCTGCACATAAAATCGATGTGGAAGGTCATGAGCCGATACGGCAGCGAGTGAGAATGGTTTCCCATCACCTAAAACTGGCGATGTGCAAAGATGTAGATGATATCCTGCGGGACGGCATCATTAAGCCATCAGAGAGCGATTGGAACAGTCCAGTCGTCATGGTGAAGAAGCCCAATGGAAAATATCGGTTCTGTATCGATTTCCGGCGGGTAAATGAGGTCACGAAGAAGGATGCCTACCCTGTAGCTAATATGACAGGCATTCTGGACGAGCTAAGACAAGCCAATTACATCTCGACACTCGATCTGAGTTCGGCATATTGGCAGATTTCGCTGGCTGAAGAGGCTAAAGGAATCACGGCTTCCACGGTACCTGGAAGAGTGTTCTTCCAGTTCGAACGCATGCCTTACGGCTTGATGAACGCCCCTGCCACCTTCCAGAGAGCGCTGGACAAAATCATTGGTCCAGAGATGTACCCCCACGTCTTCGTGTACTTGGACGATATCATCATCGTCTCCAGTACGTTCGAGGAACACTTGGAGTGGCTGGGGAAAGTCCTCGACAAACTGAGGAACCACGGATTGAGTATCAACCGTGAGAAGAGCGTATTCTGCCGAAACGAGGTAAAATACCTCGGCTTCATCGTGAACAGCGAAGACTTGCAAGTCGACCCCGAGAAAACCTCCGCGGTCGTCGAGTTTCCAGCCCCGAAGAACCTGAAACAAGTGCGCCGGTTCCTCGGCATGGCCTCCTGGTATAGAAGATTTATACCAGATTTCGCCACTGTAGCTCAGCCCCTGACGCTTCTCACCAAGAAGAAACAACTCTGGGTCTGGGGTATAGAACAGCAGGAGGCTTTTGAGGCNAATAAGGACTTGAGAGAGTTGGCTGCTTCAACTAATATGAAGCACCGAACAACGCCGCCGTATCACCCGCAAGCGAACCCCACTGAAAGAGTGAACCGTTCGCTAAAAGCTATGATACGAGCGTACGTGGATCAGGATCACCGTGATTGGGACTGTCATCTGGATGCATTTCGTTTTGCATATAAAACGGCCCAACACAGTTCCCTGAAGGCAACCCCGGCTTTCGTAAATCTCGGGCGAGAGCCGGAGCCAGCGAATTCGCTGCGACGAAAGCTGGAGGGAGAAGTTGAAGTTGAAGGAACTCCAACAGAGGTCTGCGTCGAGCGCATGAAGCGCCATGACACCCTCAGATTTAGGTATGCATTAGCCGAAGCTAATGATCGACAGGCACAAGCTTATAACTTGCGCCGAAGAGCGGGCGAATACGAGGTCGGCGAACTATTCCTGGTTCGCAACCACGAGCTCTCGAATGCTGCCAAGCATCGATCAGCCTCATTGAACAAACCGTTCAATGGACCCTTCGTAGTCACGAAGAAACACTCCAGAAATTTCTACGAAGTCTCTGACCTAGCCGGCCGAAATACCAAAGGTGCGTCCATAGTGGACTTAAAGCCTTATAAGGAATCCCGAGACGATCCGCTGACCGACGAGTTGGACGATGAGCTACTCCGGGAGCTGTAGACCTGAGGCCTTAGGTTTCGGGTCGAAACCTTTCCCACGGAGGGAGGTGTGTAACGAGATTTTATCTCGTTCCGGGGTAAATATATTACCCTGCGGAAAAATAAAAGATTAATAGAAAGACCTAAAAGAGAAAGGCAAGGAACAACATCTAGCGGCTAGCTGCAGAAGCTAAGCCGAAGATGAGAGAGCCATCTGACGACGGCCGAGGGCCCCTCGGAAGGTGAGGAGACCATGAAACACTAATACTGAGATGCGCGGCTGGGCATAGCCGCACCCCTCGGTATTACTGTAGGCTGTCGATACCGTGTCGCCATATCTAGAAACTCGCCCAGCTGTGTTAGGGAGTTCAGGGCCGACGTACAGGCGTTCCAACTGGGCGAATCTAGAGGCACTATCGACTTAGCCTAGGGACCAACGGCTAGGTGAAAGGACTAGCGCCCCCTCGATTGCCGTCGAGCTGATTGGTGGTGGTGGGGTAACGAATGACCCACCGCCGCTGAGATGTTCAGACTAGGGGGAGAAGGCCCTAGGAGATTTCGAGACAGTCGGTGACAGGCGCTTGATTCGAGCGGATGGAATCATCCGGTCCTCGATGATAGCTGGTAGTGACTTGAATCCGTAAGGGTTCTTAAGGGGACGCTGTCTCTGAGAGTCAGAGACAGCGAGAGAATGGGACGTTCAGCGTCCCATACGTAAAGAACAGAATTGCTTTGGAGTCATGGAATGCTTCGTTCCGTGATTCCAGGGATTCATGACCCGAGATGAGGGGAATGGAGGGTGCGGGAGTCCGTGGATGGGGAGTAGTGTAGACTCCTGGACATCCGACTTCGCGTGCCTCCAGGACTAGTACTCCGGGTGTTGACCCGCGATGAGATTGCTTTTACCGAGCATTGGGGTTAGTTGGGGTGGACTCTCGGCCAGTGAGATAGTCTCCAGGGGCCGAGGTCGCATCCGCCTCGCAGTGTTCGGCGCCCTGCGGGGTGAGAAGGATTCGCAGGTAATTCGCAGCTTCTCCAGATTCGAGCCCTCTGGAGGAGGATAGGAAGCGTTATGGACTGTTTCAAACGTCTTGGACGGGGAAACAAGGGAATTTTCCCTTGAAAGAACTATTCCATTATTTCTGGGGTTGAATACACCCAGAGTAGGGAAATAGATTTTGCTCCAACATTGGTGGACCTCGCCCACTCTACCGTTCATGCTGATGCTGGCTCGGCATTGTTAGCCCCGCCACGAAAGTCCTCAGGGTGGACGAGTTATCCTCTGAGGCCGGTTTACCGTTGGATTTTCCGTGAAAATCCAGCTGGCGCCCGACTTAATTGAGCGATAGGGGAGAAGCCCAAAATAATTTGGGATATTTGCTGGTGGAGCACCGGCAAAAATCCTTTACAACTTATTATTCCTTATGAAAGTATTTATTATTTATTATTCTCTATACGTCCGGTTTATCGGAATTTTCAAAAAATTTAAAAATTCCCTGTAAAAAAATTAAATAATCTGTTTCGTAAATTTGGGCTCAGATGACTCAGAATCATTCGACACGTAGACATTTCGAATTGTCTGGAAAACTGTTCATTCGACCTTTCGGCTCAAATTTCCAAAAAATTGAAAAAAATTTCCTGTAAAAAAATGAAAAAATTTGACAGATGACTCAGAATGACTCAGATGACTGAGAATAATCCAAAACGTGGAGATTTCATATATCCTGGGAGTGTTTATATGACCATTTGGCCCGAATTTTCAATAATTTATTAGTCCTTGTCAAAATTGAAAATTTGGTTTCGAAAAGATAGGCTCAGATGACTCAGAATCATCTGAAAGATGGACATTTCATATCCCCTGGGAAAGTGTTTATACGACCTTTCGGCACAAATTTCTGAGAAAATGAAAAAAAATGTTTATACGACCTTTTAGCATAACTCACCCGATATAAGAGTTAATATCCAAGTTTCAGAATTTAAATATTTAAGGGTCACAAGGGTCAAAATCTAAGGATCATAAGGGTCAAAATACAAGCGTCTGAATACCGAACTCAAAATCCACAGTTGAGAATTTAAGGGTCACAAGAGTCAAAATATAAGGATCATAAGGGTCAAAATTTGGGAGTCATAAAGGTCAAAATAAAGGGATCTGAATATCAAAGCCAAAATCGAAGGTTCAAAATTGTGGGTAGCAAGGGTAAAAATTTGAGGGTCATGAGAATCAAACGACAATTGTCTGAATATAAGGGTCAAATTTTAAGGTTTCAAATTTAAGGATCGCAAGGCCAAATTCTGAGGGTCATGAGTGTCAAAGTACAAGGACTTGAATATAAAGGTCAAAATCCAAGGTTTCGATTGTAAGGGTCACAAGGGTCGAAACGTAAGCATCTGAATACAAGAGTCAAAATCTAAGGTTCAGAAGCTGAGGGTCACAAGGGTCAAAATCCATGGTTCAAAATTTAAGGGTCACAAAGGTAAAAAACTAAAGATCAAAATACACGGTCAAACCCTAAAGGTCAAAATTTACGGGTCACAATGTGCGGGTCAAAATTAATGATTTATTTAACTAGTAACTCAATTAACCATTAATTTAATGATTGAGCAAATTTATCTCTCTATATAATAAAAAAATAAGCCCAAAAATTCAGGCGATGCTTGATCCGGCCCTGTGGCGACAGATGCGGCCCTGGGGCGACACTGATGCGGCCCTGGGGCGACACTGATGCGGCCTTGGGGCGACACTGATGCGGCCCTGGGGTGACACTGATTCGGCCCTGGGGCCGACCTGACGTGATCCGAGTCGACCCGACGTGACCCGAGCCGACGTGACCCCAACCGACCTGACGTGACCTGATGTGACTCAAGCCAACCCAATCCTGACAGGTCACAGGGTGATTTTATATATATTTATCTCTCTATATAATAAAAAAAACTAGGGGGCTACGCCCCCTGCTCGCTTCGCTCGCCAACCCCGAGGGGCTTCGCCCCCCCGCTCGCTTCGCTCGCTCCCCCCCAATCCAACTGTCAGCCCCCCCACCGCGTTTGA
>NW_021680456.1:611598-614011 GCF_001412515.2 Diachasma alloeum | reverse complement strand
CAGCCCCCCCCCCGCGTTTGACCTTGAAACACCCTCCTCCCTTCTAACCCCCCCGACCTTGGGCACTCCCTGACCACCCTCCCCCCCACCTTTAGGCGTCGCCTGAATTGTCTTAAATTTGCCCTTATTTTTTTATTATATATGCAGAAAACCAATCGCTGAACAAAAAAATTTTTCCCATTCGGATTCAAAATTCAGGCAATATTAGGGAGTATCTCCGGTTAAAAATTATTTTTGGAGCTAATCAAATTTATTTGTATCTGTTCCACGCATTGAATGGTTTTCAGATTGTTTTTTTTTATAAATGGAAAATATAAATCCATGCCAAAAAGTGGCAACATCGTCGATAGTGTTTTTTTTCACCAGGAGCTGGTACCACTGGCTCGAGGGAGCTCCAATCACAACGCTTCATCGCTCTCTCTCAAGAGATGTTTAAATTGACCACGCTACCCCCACCCGATCGGTACTTGAGACGTTGCTGCTCGTTTGGGCTGCGTGCGCAGAAATTTCATTTTTCAGTACTTTTTTCGCTATTATTAATAAACAATGCTCCTAGGCGACAATATTTTTCACTCAAAAAATCATTGATCATATGTTCTAAATGTGTGTAAAGTTTCATGACTTTGGCTGCTTTTTTGCCTTGGGTTTTGCAATTTTTTTTGTTATTTCCATAAGATCACAGGTTAAATGTCCACTTTTTCCAAAATTCATAATAAATTAACCATGTTCCCCAGCAGTCTGAAACTTTGCACACGCCTTTTCCATCATTTAAAGAATATGTAAAAAATAAAAGAGAAAAATGGCTGCTTTGTTTCTAACCCTCCGGGCTCGCCCGATTATCCTTCATCGTTGTATCGATCTTACATTGGCAATCAGTCTTACATTTCCCCGAACTTAAACCAACCAATCAGACCAATTTTCAATCTCAACTTGCGATCTTACGCATTTTAAGATCGTTTATGAGTCTGATCAAAGAGATATATTATCCAGACATAATCGGTGCACGGAGAGAAAAATACACGACAATCTCGTCGAAGGTCTCGCCAAAAATTAGTGTGCTACCCACCAACGCGGGGACGTATCAGGGAGTGCGCTGGTAATCGAAAAGTAACACTCCTATAATTCGGGGGAACAAGTTAAAAAATTGTAGGCGCGCACCACAAAGTCGTGCGCTCGGGGATCCAAAAATTAGTGTGCCAATCCACTAAACGCCATACGATAGTCTACGTGCAAACCACTGAAATGTAGTATATACTGGAAAGGGCACTGATCCGCCTGACGCGAGCCGACAGAGAGGGGCGATTTTCAAGGATACCTATCTCTCTCGTACCGTCCGCTCAAAAAGTTTTCTTACCTTCTAGAACGTATAGAATTCAGTATTGGCGTTCAATTTTTGTTGTTGCATCATTATAACATAGAATTGATCATTTTTTTCCAATGTAATAATACTCGGGCCATTTACAATTTAATTAAAATAATTCCACATGGGAAAAATACAAAAAAATATACAATTCAAGAGATTATTTGTTCAATCAATCTGAAGGTGTATCGAAATCCTCTGAGTCGATATCGTCATCAGTATTCGGATTTTGAAATTTAGGTATGTCCAATATAATTCCTGAAACAGAAAGTATAAATTGAATGATATAGGTTTTATTTTGAGGGAATTCCAGGGACTCTCAAGTTCAGGAAAATGCCTCGTGTGTCGAGGAGTTGAATTGGAATCTGTTTATATCTAGTTGTCCCAATACTGCAATAAAAAATAAGAACATTGTAATTGTGAATTTTTTTAATGCATGAAGAATACAAGAGAAATCCAATGAAGACAATATCAAAATACACGATTTTTCCTCTAATTTTCTACGAAATAGCTGTTCGTGGATTAGAGGATATTTTTTTATTCTCACAATGGGACAATTATCGCCAAGACGTAAATAGCAACAATTGAGTGTGCACCACTCAGAGTACATAAGCTTTTTAACTCGCATGTACATGCTCGTTCTACGCATGCGCAACGCCTGCTAGAGTGAGACAGGTATCCTTGAAAATCTACCTCTCTCTGGCTCGTTTTGCGCTTACGGGCCTAGCATGGCAGTGCCCTTTCCAGTATATACTACATTTCAGTGGTGCAAACGAGGCTCATTCATTCTTCAAAGCACAGAGGTCACCACTTAGTAAAGGAGCACAGGCGAAAATTTAGTGAGCGGCACACTAAAATTTGGAGAAGGGCCCGCCAGTTTTTCGTCTTTAGTTCCATAAAAATGCGATTCCTTAGACTAGTTTCTAATTAGCGGAAAAAAGTGGGGTGCAGGACACGAAATTTTGGAGAGAGTAGTTCTAATTTGGGTAAAGTGTTCTCTATTTATTTGTGCCCCATTCGGTACGGCCCATGCGTTAGTGAGAAGGTACACTA
>NW_021680456.1:599035-611464 GCF_001412515.2 Diachasma alloeum | reverse complement strand
TGATCCGCCTGACGCGAGCCGACAGAGAGGGGCGATTTTCAAGGATACCTATCTCTCTCGTACCGTCCGCTCAAAAAGTTTTCTTACCTTCTAGAAGGTATGAAATTCAGTATTGGCGTTCAATTTTTGTTGTTGCATCATTATAACATAGAATTGATCATTTTTTTCCAATGTAATAATACTCGGGCCATTTACAATTTAATTAAAATAATTCCACATGGGAAAAATACAAAAAAATATACAATTCAAGAGATTATTTGTTCAATCAATCTGAAGGTGTATCGAAATCCAGATCTGAGTCGATATCGTCATCAGTATTCGGATTTTGAAATTTAGGTATGTCCAATATAATTCCTGAAACAGAAAGTATAAATTGAATGATATAGGTTTTATTTTGAGGGAATTCCAGGGACTCTCAAGTTCAGGAAAATGCCTCGTGTGTCGAGGAGTTGAATTGGAATCTGTTTATATCTAGTTGTCCCAATACTGCAATAAAAAATAAGAACATTGTAATTGTGAATTTTTTTAATGCATGAAGAATACAAGAGAAATCCAATGAAGACAATATCAAAATACACGATTTTTCCTCTAATTTTCTACGAAATAGCTGTTCGTGGATTAGAGGATATTTTTTTATTCTCACAATGGGACAATTATCGCCAAGACGTAAATAGCAACAATTGAGTGTGCACCACTCAGAGTACATAAGCTTTTTAACTCGCATGTACATGCTCGTTCTACGCATGCGCAACGCCTGCTAGAGTGAGACAGGTATCCTTGAAAATCTACCTCTCTCTGGCTCGTTTTGCGCTTACGGGCCTAGCATGGCAGTGCCCTTTCCAGTATATACTACATTTCAGTGGTGCAAACGAGGCTCATTCATTCTTCAAAGCACAGAGGTCACCACTTAGTAAAGGAGCACAGGCGAAAATTTAGTGAGCGGCACACTAAAATTTGGAGAAGGGCCCGCCAGTTTTTCGTCTTTAGTTCCATAAAAATGCGATTCCTTAGACTAGTTTCTAATTAGCGGAAAAAAGTGGGGTGCAGGACACGAAATTTTGGAGAGAGTAGTTCTAATTTGGGTAAAGTGTTCTCTATTTATTTGTGCCCCATTCGGTACGGCCCATGCGTTAGTGAGAAGGTACACTAATTTTCGAGAGATTTTTTTTTCCGTGTGGGGTTGTATTTTGGATGGACATGTATCCTCGGTAGGGGTTAAAACGGGTAGACGTAACTGTTGGTGGGGTTATTTTCCAGTAGGGGTGTCATGAGTTACTATCACATGGGTAGTCTTGTCGCAAGGTGCAGTTGTACAAAATTTAGGTCGGTAAGCCTTTAACGTGGTAGGCTTGTCCGGTGACAATTATACTTCGGTACGCTTGCCGCAAGGTGCAGTTGTACAGGGCTGAGTCATCATCGGGTCGACTCGTGCGCTGATTGGGTTGTGCCATGGTGGGGATGTAAATTTCTCGAATCATTGGGTAGTAATGTTCGCGCGGTAGAGTTGTAAATATTCAAATCGTTTGGGTGACGGTGTCGCTTGGTAGAGATGTGAAAGGTGCAGTTGTACAGGTGCAGTTGTATTTGGTGGGGTCGCTCGTCGGTAGGGTAATAAAAGGTGCAGTTGTACAGTTGCCACTCTTATTGCAAAACCTACTCAAAAAAACAGCTCATCAGCCACAGCCAACATTGTTCAGACGGGGATTTGAACTCTGGCCGCTGAAAAATCATCCAGTGGTGAGGAGACAAGGCGCATGAGGAAAAGAGAGGGTGCGAGCGCCGCGCCCGGCGGCCAGCGGTACTTGTCCCCTGTTTTCGTGTCGGCGAGATCAAACGTTTCCAATACCTCCCTCTATCATACCTTAGCTGGGCTGAGACACAATAGCGGCAAAAATGCAGGCTAGCCACTGGGTTTATCTTTGCACGTGCAAGGGATTTTTCTACCTGGGTAATGGTGAACGAATCGTAGTAATAGTTAACAAGCCTCGTTAGCAGTAAATAAATTATTCTACCTTTTCTATCAATGTATGAATAAGGAACCAGCTTCGAAGTTGACATTAATAAAAAAAATTATGTTTGTGTTGACCCCTTCATAGGTCCGTGCCTTGATAGAAGAGTGGAAAATATTTCATTTCATACACAGTGGAAAATCCGGTATGGACTTCTTGGGATACCATTTGGTGTTGAATTAATAGCAAATTTTACATGCAATGACCTACGGTGCGATGTAATTTTATCACCGCAACTCCACACCAAAAATGGTGTGGACTCATTGGGACACCGATCGGTGTCAATTTAACACCAAATTTTTTGCAGTGTACGTTTCTTCATAATAAAAGGGACATACTCAACACTCGTTTCATGTGTAATCCCCCATTGATAAAAAACGAGGTAATTTCTGCCTCAGGACACACAAAAATTATAGTTATATTTTATATTCAAGATCTGAAGGTCAAAATAACCCCGATTATGGGCAAGATTAAACATACGTGGATACAAACTGTGCTCACAATGAGATGAAGTCAACCCGTTTCAAGTGTGACTTATTCTTGATTGGAGGCAATTGAGTCCCAATCAGAAGTGGAAAAACAAATCGTAAAACCGGAAGTCTGAGGTATGGAGAGAATTAGCTCAAGAGAAGTACACGTAGAAAAATGAGGCAATAATTTACATCAAATAACACTTTTTTCGAAATTTCCTCTATCAATTCCAATAATATGTTGGAGAATTAATCATCTCATAATGCATTTATATTAACCCATTGCGGCACGGAGAGCACGAAAAGTATCGGTATGAGCGTGGTGGGGGAGCAGCCATCGAGCGCACGTAATAAGGCTGTGTGCGTCTCTGGCCGAGTGTTAGTGCGTCGATGAGCTGGAGTGCCAGCCCCGTATCCATCGTTTCACTGCAATAGACTATTTTTTGTTGCACGATTTGTTTTTTTCAGACCAAATTCGAATTTATACCGTCATTTCCCTTATCAGTGAGTTCATCCGTGATCCAGAATTATGTGAAACAATCATCAGAGTATTGGAATTTACCTTCAAGGTTATGTGAGGTAAGTCTGTTGACATTCAATGTATCTTTTCACCCTTTTCTTTCTTTCAAAACATAGGGAATCAAGCTAAAAAATGAAAAAAAATCTATTCCATCTCTCAAATTACCGTAAGGGCGGCATTTCTCGGATGACATGAATTCAGTTCTCGGACGAAGTGAATGAGAGGGGTTTGGGAGAAGGAAAAATATAGGAAATCAATTGTAAAAAATATTTTTGACAGATCTATTCTCATTCCAATAGCCATAAACTTATTACACACTAAATGATAACCATGAATAGCCATTATTATTATAAATTAAGAGTAATTGAGCCAAGAGATTTCATCAGTTTGTGAACGGAATTCTGCAATTGATCCTTAGTGACGGGAAACCCCCTATCAGCCATATAACAAATCCATTCTACCAGTTTCTTCTCATAAAATTCTCCCACAATACACTCAGGGCCAGGTCTGTTGATCCCAGCTTTTGTCTTGCCATTTGCCTTGTCGTATAAGGTTGACTTAGGGATATTATATTCTTTGCTGACTGATCCCAAAGATCTTCCTGTTCTGATCGCCGTCAGAGCACTTTCTAACTGCTCAGGAATATGCTCTGGTGCTTTTGATTTTCTGGGTCGCGAAAGCGTCGCAGGCCTGAAAGAGTCGAAGAATGGATGATTGTTTTTTGTTATTATTTTTTGGAATTATTTTTTTTTTCAAAAACGTGAGAAGAATGTCTCCATGAGAATAAGAGCACTGACAGGGACGAACGCCTGTATGAATAAATTTAATGAAAAAATTTAGCGCTTTCTCTGAGATTTTTTTTTCAGCAATTTTGGCAACAAAAACGAATAAAAATTTGGCAGAAAAAAATTCTAATATTTACACCTATGAATTTCATTAAACATCTCAAAATCCATTTACTTTTTTCAAACCGAATATCACTTGGACAAATGAAACGGTAAAATTAGATAAAATTCTATATAAATGGTCCAAAAAACTAATAGAATTTTCCAATAGAATTCTAATGGAACTTCAAGAGAATTCTCATAGAATTCCACTAGAAATACGATAGAATTTCTCAGAGAAAGTGCTAAGTTTTTCTGTCAAATTTCTTCATGCGTGCGATTGAGGTTAAGCACATGGATAAACACGTCCGTGAACTGAACCCACCTCACCTTTGGTGAATTCAGATCTCGGACCCTCAATTTCTCCAACAATTTCTCCAACAATCCATTTTTTTAAATTGTCCACATCTATTTTTATTCGAAAATTAACCTTCAACTCATAAAAACCGATTATAAACAATTTTCCACTTACATATTGTTGTTAGATCCTTAAGAAGCACAGAGGGATTTCACCGTCCGCACACTACATAACACTCCATAGACCCCCCTGCTGTGTGAACCCTCGAATAAATATAAGTGCAATAATTCTGTACACTTAGTGAAATATTAATAAATATTGCAATTTGGGAAGAATTTATCCTACTTTTGGAGGGAATAGCAGAAAATGGTCGTCGAGCACTATGGACATGCAATTAATTTGAAATTCAATCGTAAGAGTGCACTGCGTCCGAGATCTGAATCCCGTCCGAGAACTGCCGTCCTCACGGTATACGTATATTGAAATGCTATCTTTCTTTGTTATTCCAAGTTTGAAAGAATGAGAAAAATATTGAAACCAAATTTTTTTCCGCATTGTGTATTTTTTTCCTCTCTGGAGATGATCAAATTATTTCCCAAATTATCTCCCATTATCTGTCAATACATTTCCATATGGTTTCGAGTAATTCTGGAAAAATTCCAGGATTTTTCAGTATCAAAAAAAAGTGAAAGTGAATTTTGACAGATTTTTTGGCAACTGGGTAGGGAGATATATTTAATTTTTGAAAATTATTTGTTTTCTTTTTTATTCATTACTAGAAAAATTCCATTAATTTATTACTGATTTGAGAGGAGAAAAAAACTTTATCCCTATTTATTGAAGGATATCCAAGTACTTTGGTACTATTTTTTCGTTAGTGAAATGCTGTGTTACTTTTGCAGTCGAACATCAGTTTTCATCAGTTTTCATTTGAACCCCATTCGACCCTATGTTTCCGGATATTTTGCTATGGTTTTATTATTTTATTATTTTATGATTTGATCAGAAAATATTTCAAAAATCTGCAAAGAAATAGAATATTTACTACTTGAAAATTTGAAATTTTGAAGAATTACAACCGATTTTTTGTAAACAATTTATAAATATTCATAATTTTACGGGTTTTCAATTTCATGCCTAAAAAAATTAGGTTTAGTTAAAAAATTTTTGATGATTATTTAGAAGAAAAAAAAATTCAAAAAATCATAGTTCTGTGTAAACGTAATTTGAATGTCGTTGAGTATCCATGACTTTTTCCAAATTCTCCTCACGCAACTTGATTGACAAATTTGATTATTGGATCGGGCTGAATTTATGTTGTGGTCGGTATCAAACTGTAAAAGCTACTTGGATATCCACAAGATTAACTGGTGTGCCCAGTGTTGCCGGGGCAATTTGTTTCTTCCGCATCTTATTTTTCTTTTTTTTGTAAAATGATTTGTTAATTCGTTCTCTGGTATTTTACATAGGTTAGGAATGGAAATGAGAATAATTAGCTTTACCATTTTCATAAAATTTATTTTATGACTCATTCTCAAGTATTCATATGAAAAAATCCTGAATGTAAAAATTTGAATTTTACTTCTCAAATTTCTTTGAAATTTTTAGAAACTCTTCAAATTCTTTCGAATTCAACCGACTGTAATGGTTAGGTGGGTGAGGTGTTGCTCCGGCGGACATCCAAACTAAGCAGCGTTGGGCTGGGTCAGCACTTGGATGGGTGACCGCTTAGGAACACCTCGCTTGCACAAAAATTGCGGGCGGTAGGTACGGTATAGTGGCCTAGTGTCTCCATCTAGTCAGTGTGACAGATGGATATATTAGGGCACTGCACAATCGGCCGGCTATGCGACTGGGGTTTTACATGGTTTCCCATGCAGTCCTAGCTCGAATGGGGCATAGCTAAGAGTAAGACGGCCACGATACCGCAGATAACAAAGCGAGGAAAAAGAAAGGAGGGGTGGCAGGCTAGAGGAGGGGTTTCAAATCAAGAATTACTTCGATAAAACCAATGAAATAGAAAAAAATAAAAATAAAAAAATTCTTTCGAATTCTCTAGAAAATCCTTGCACTCCCTCAAATTATCTAGAAACTCCTTCAATTCTCTTGAATTTGTTAGGTATTCCCCGAATTTCCTCGAAATTTATTGAAATTTCTTGAATTCTCGGAATGTTTTTAGAAATTTTACGGAATTCTCTCGAGATTTATAAAAGTCCATGAATTCTCTCAAAAATGGCTAGAAACCTCTTGCATTCCCTGGAATTTTTTGAAACCTCCTTGAACTCTTTCGAATTTTCTATTTGGCATAACGAAGGACGAAATGAAAATTCATATTTCTGTTACTGAATTTTTTTTTCCTTACATCCTACTTCTGCAGAATATTACCCACTTGTCTGGCATAAGAAATTTATCTAAACTAGAAGTGTAAACATGTGATTATTTTATTTTAAGATGTGATATTATTCTGTTATTGCATTCAGGTAGTTCATAGTGCATGACAAAATGCGTGCAATAAAAAAAATATATATAATTAATGGTTTCTTTTTTCCTATCTCTCAAGGTAAGCGTCCGTGCTTTTTGAACGACACCGTTGCGTACGTGCCTGGGCGCGCCATCCCCACTCCTCCCGATCCGCGCGTGGCTCTAGAGTGGGGACAGGCCTCCCTACCGCAATGCGTTAATAAAGGCCGGTTGCACCAATCTCGGTTGAATAAATTGCTAATTAACAACTAGTTAACCCACAATTAAACAGAATAGTATATTACGTCACGAGCCCAGTACAGTTGAGAATTTAAATATAAATATAGTAGAAGTGAGGAGATTATGTCCCTCAGAGTTATAGAACTGCGGCACACCCTCGATATTCAGACATACCGATGTACAGACATACAGACGTACCGACCACTCGCATTCTGATGCGTAATTCTTGTTTTGAACAATAAAATATGATCACTAAAAGTCAAGTAAATAATTCTCAATTAATATTCTTATAGCCGAATAATCAATTGTTAAGAAATGAAATGATTGAATAGAAATTTCAATTTTCAATTAATTTTAGGCATTCGAATTATTTATTATCAATAATTGAATTGTGTAAATCGTCCTAACACCCAAACTATTAAGAATAGACGAAAATTTTCTAGTCATGAATTATCTCGAATTTAATAAGGAATAATTTTTGTGTATTATCAATTTTACGGATCTCTCGCAAATTCCGAGATATGAGTAATAAATTAGGTACGTGACCCGACATATCTGCTTGCGGCGAGTAGTGGACTGGAGAGCGCTGTGTTGAGTCACACAACTCTTTCCTTGCTCATATCTCGAAATCTAAAAGAGATATATGAAATTGACAAAAAAACAAAAATTATTCCTTATTAAATTCTAAATGATTTGTGATGCGAAAATTTTTGTAGACCTTTCATAGTTTGGGCGTTAGGGCAATTTGACCAATTAAATTGTTGATAATAAATAGTTGCAATGTCTAAAATTGATTGGAACTTGTTTACTCGACGTTCCGTAATCATATTTCATTGTTTAAAAAAGCATTACGTATCACACTGAGAGAAAAATCTGAAGTTCGATTTACAATAAGAAAATAGTTGAGGCAGTTTTGGTGAACGATACGATTTTTTTTGTATGCGTTACATAACATTATAGTAACTTCACAAGCGTAATTTTTGCAAATCAAAATGCAGTTAAACTAACCAAAGTTCAAAAGTAACCATGACAAATCTATCGTGAGGAGAACTATACAATAGTTGCAATGACCACATTCCATTGTAGTAATTACTTCTCCGGCCATAGTTACCGTAACCCATAAAAAATTGTTGAGGACTTTTTGACTATAATTCGATGGTGATGGAATATAGTCAGAAGAATCATATTTTTCTCTGAGTGCAGAACGCGAGTGGTCGGTCGATCAATTTCGAAGCTTTTTTTTTAGGGTGTCCCATAGTTCTATTACCTCCACTTTGCCCAATTTTCATTCACACCCTTGTCTTGCACGCCTGACAACCAAAGGTATAATGTTCGTAGCCTCACCGTATATTAGAATGGGCACTGCCGTATTAACCGCGTGAATGAGAAGCCCTTGTGAGATATAGTGCAGTCAAATTAGTCTCACAAACCTAGTAGTTAAGCCTCTGCCCATGAAAAAATGACCGTTTTATAGATAAAAATGTCCGGAATAACATATCAAATTGTTCAATAACAGATTGATGTACTAGATATTAAAAATGATTAAAAACGAGTCGTTTTCGTTCGGGTCAATGACAAAAGCATTCGTAGTTTCGGCTAAACTCCATCGATTGAAAAAAAAAACACATACCACATTGTAGAGAAGCTAATTCCACACGAAAATGATATGAGGAGTGATGTTCTAGGATGAATAGTTTTTCCGTGACAACCCTCAGAAGTTTTTTTAACCCTAATTTTGTGTTATTGCCGAATTCCTCCCCGAGATCCAGCCCCTTTCTGCGCGCGCACCTGTAGGGCAAGAGCGGTATGCGCAGTCGATTCAAATATACATGTGCTTGATTATTCAACGACGTACGTGAAGGTTTTGCGATTTATTCATCTTAATCAATTAGTTCAATCATTTCAAGTAGCACCAAAAGGTAGGTGCCTACATTACACTCTGGCTAGACAGTTTACTACCAACGCCGCTTTGTAGTGGAAACTGATAACAATGAAAGGGCAATTAGGTCACCCTCGTCATGATGATTTCCATAATGGGACACAACCAGTTTGTGGAATTTATTCTACTTTACCTGTACATTCAGGTTGGATGGTGCAATACCGGGGATTGTATGCCTCACTGGAGTAATGATATTTGGGATCCGTTATTATAACCATGTTGACTAAATTAGAAACTTTAATAAATATTTTGTTCACTTCAACTTTTATTTGAATTTCTCAGGATGATGAATTAAATTGTTAAATTAAACATTGTTCGAATTCATTTTTCAATTTAGGTAGACTCTGCGTAAGAATTTTCGATATTTGTAATCGTTTATAAAATTTCTTATTACTTTTGGAAATTCACCAGAATTTTTTTTTTGAAATTGAAGCGGTCATTGACATTTGAATCATAGCTTAATTTTTGATTCTCCATATAAATTGCCGAGATTCCTGCCAATTGAATCCTAAATGATTCTGGATTCAGGGCAAGAGAAATCCTCTACAAAAATTTTTCCTCTGGTTATTTTTGCTTCCGAAGGGAAGCATTATTTTTGGTCGATTTTTCGATTTTCTAATTTTCATTGCAAATGATCTAGAATGTCATGAAACGTGAAAAAATGATGTTTTNTGAATCATTCATAATACATAGACCAATCACTGCTGAGTCTAGGAATATTGCCGTTAATCGGTTTTTTTGTGAAAAACGTTGTGCGCGCGATAACTCGATAAAAAATGTTAATATCGATTTGAAATTTGGTATGCTTATAGCTTTTATGACATAGATGGATGATATTTTGAATAGGCAAAATCGACCGAGCGGTTCGCGAGATATTCAATTTTTTGTAGAAATCCATTTTGGCAAATATCTCCTTAACTATTCGAGGGATTAAATTTTTTTTTTTTTTGAAATACTCGTCCCAATGACCTCCATCTGAAGCACCCATAATATATCGAACAATCGCTGTTGAGTCTAGAGATATTGCCGTTAATCTGTTTTTTTGCGAAAAACGTTGTGCGCGCGATAACTCGATAAAAAAGGTTGTTGTTGACTTGAAATTTGGTATGTTCGTAGCTTTCATGACATAGACGAATGGTATTTTGAATGGGCAAAATCGACCGAGCGGTTCGCGAGATATTCAATTTTTTGTGGAAACCCATTTTGGCCAATAACTCCTTTACTTCTCGAGGGATTTGGAAAATTTCATTCTGATCTTTCGCACTGATTCGACGACAAGAATGCAATCCCGAGGTATATTGATATTCATGAAACATAATGCAAATATCAAATATTCCGTAATGAAACACATACAATTGGAGGATGACAAAAGAACCCATCTCGATTTAATTCTTATGAGATGCAATGACGTCGAAATTATAACTGGGTATAAATCCCCGTCATTCAAAAACTCCTCATTTTATAAACATTTGACGAATCTGTTCAGAATGATGACCACAAACTCCAGACAAATTTTGATTGGTGATTTTAATATTGATCTCTTTCATCCGGAAAAGCATCTTCCAGAAACATTGATCAACTATAAATTCAGGCGTGCAATACCACCCAAAACTTCTACAACAAATTTCAACACACAAATCGATATTTTACTTGTCAATAACATCACGCATTATCTCTCAGGAGTGTATGAAACGTACTTCTCTGATCACAAACCAATATTTATTGGACTGCATAATTCAAATATCAACGGCATATCTAGTCACCAGCAAAATGTTGATGATACCACCAATGTCAACAATAATAAAAACACAATAACTGATTCAATTTCAAAAACACCTCAAGTGAAATCAAGTATCATATTACCACAATCAAAGAGATATAAAATATCTACTTGCACCCCTCCCTAAAGTGAACAAAATGATAAAGATAAAAAAAATAAAATACTCAAGAATGGTAATATATGTGGAACGAATAAACGCGGAGGAGTTTCATTCCGCCTATATAACACTTGTGGATTTGACAGCATTATGCAAATTTTGGTTTCAGCGTATGAAACCAACTCTTGTTTCCGGAATTCCGTAGATATGTCGACAAGTGACGCATTCGAATTTGTGAAAGAATTCTACAACAATAACATTGATGCCAATTCTCCGATTTATGACTTGAGATGCAACCTCTTCTTAAGACATACAAAAGAGTTCATCGATAGTGCTTTATCTAACGAAAATCACATTGTTCTCAATTGTGCAATGAATATAATTCCGTTATTCAATACAATATTTGAGAGGAAGCACAGCTATTCGATACGTGTCATTTGTCCCATTTGCGGTGATAACACTGTGAATAAGCGCATAAATTACACCGGATTACGTCGCAATCTTCGAATATGGGTATACTGATTTTCTGACAGTCTTGCAAATAACAATTGAAGATATCATGAGCCAATCATTGACATGTAAGGGTAATCATAACGATCTAAATCAATCAATTACATTCCATGATCATTTGTTCATCGACTGCCCTTCCGACCACAATTTAAAGGTGCGATTGGATGCATTCCCAATGAAATTAAGTGTGAGTAACGTGTATTATAGTTTACTTGGAATTGTAAATTTCATTAATCGAGAGATCATAAAGACAGGGTCGATTGGTCATTACTAATGCTTACATATTGAGGAATAATCAGTGGAACAAGGTTGATGATTTAGAATCGCGAGTAACGAGTGATATTAATCCTACAGATACAATTTGTCCCCACTTATGTATTTATATCCGAACTATTGACTCATGAAGAAGTGGCAATATTTTTGATGCATCCCGTTTTATTGTTCAATGTTTTAGATAATAATGTAATATTATGTCATCCTTTTGTAATTTTTTTAATGGACTTCTAATTTTTTAATAAAATTAACCAATGTAGAGATATGAAATCCATGTTTTTTCCTCTACATAAGAGAGCAGGGCAAAATGGAATGTTTTCGACAGAAAGAAAAACTTAGAAGTTTTTATTTACAAGCTACTATTGCAGTTTTCAGTCGCTTCTTGAGAGTCATTCTTCCTTCTAACTTCGATTCATTCCGTTCTGACGTGTGAATCCACTTTGCTTTCCATTTATTTTCACTGTCTTGGTACTTACCTTGGCCCACGAAGAAAATGGTCTCATTCACAAACACTACTTATTCCACTGACATCAGGCCTCCTCATTATGAGGGGGCTAGGATGGTCGGCTTGAAATGTCTGTTTGCGTTAAATTCTTTTAACATTTCCAACATACGATGTTACATTGAAGGATGTAATGGTCTTCCACACTTTCCAGGAAGCGAAAAAGAAAATATTCAACATCCCAAAAAAACAGTAATTTTTACGATATAACGTAGGGGAGAGCGGGGCAAATTGGAAGGATTTGAAATGTTCTGATATCATATACAGCTTTATTTGTAAATTTGAAATTTTGCATTTGGAAGATTTTGAAAATCGTTCTGCCCCGCTCTCCCCTAAGATATTCATCAAAACGAATTTTCAGAACAAATTGAATATCTTGGTTGGATATATTATGGGTGCTTTGGATGGAGGTCATCGAGACAAGTATTTAAAAAAAAAAAAAATTTT